>NC_044040.1:83909695-84209695 GCF_901765095.1 Microcaecilia unicolor
AATCTCTCCCTCCCAGTCCCGTCCTATCTATATAATTATCTAGGAATCTTCACGATATTGACCCTTCATCTCTATCCTCCCATGTTTCAAACCTCCTCTCTACTGTGGCACATCCACGTCTGTCAACAAGGCTGTTTCTTCTTAAACAAATACTCTATCTTGCCTTAGACATCTTGCACTTGATGACCTGCCCTGTAAGGCGTACAAAGCCCAACCTTGGGACTTCTAATATCCACTACCTACGTTCCTGTACCCGCTCGCCGAACGCCTCTGGCGGAATCTCGGGCCCTTGCTGATTTCTTACACTTTAAGTTCATGCTGACCTCCTTCCAATCTGCTCTTTAAGTGCCAAACAGGATTATATATCCAACTGACCAACTCTCTTGGTCTAATCCTCGACTTCTCTTTACCACATTGAACTCTCTCTCAGGTGCCCCCTCCCCCAACTCCCCCTTCATTATCTCCTCAGACCCTTGCTGAATTTTCACAACAAGGTTCAAAAGATAAACCTTGCTTTCTCTACCTCACAGCTCTCCCTCCACTAGTCCGTTCCCTCTCCTCCCCTCATTCCCTTCCTCCTTTCCTGAAGTTACTATTGAGGAAACTACAACTTCTCCTTTCTTCCTCAAAATGTACACCTGTTCCTCTGATCATTCCCACCCACCTTTTAATGCCATCTTCCTATACTTATTCCTTTTGTCTGTCACATTCTCAAACTCTCACTTTCCACTGCGACTGTCCCTGCTGCCTTTAAACATGCTGTGGTCACACCTCTCCTTAAGAAGCCTTCACTTGACCTACTTGTCCCTCTAATTACCGACCCATCTCCCCTTCCTTTTCTCTCCAAATTACTTGAGCGTGCTGTTCACGCCGCTGCCTTGATTTCTCTCTCAATGCTATTCTTGACCATTACAATCTGGTTTTCGCCCTCTCCACTCAACCGAAACAGCGCTTACTAAAGTCTCCAATGACTATTACTGGCTAAATCCAGAGGTCAATATTCCATCCTCATTCTTCTTGATCTTTCCGCTGCTTTGACACTGTCGATCACAGCATACTTCTGATACCCTGTCCTCACTTGGATTCCAGGGCTCTGTCCTTTCCTGGTTCTCTTCCTACCTCCCTCCGCACTTTAGTGTTCACTCTGGTGGATCCTCTTCTACTTCTATCCCCTGCCTGTCGGCGTACCTCAGGGTTCTGTTCTGGTCCCTTCCTCTTTCTATCTACACTTCTTCCCTTGGTTCATAATCTCATCCCATGGCTTTTCTACCATCTCTATGCTGATGACTCCCAAAATCTACCTTTCTACCCCTGATATCTACCTTGCATCCAACCAAAGTTTCAGCGTGCTTGTCTGACATTGCTGCCTGGATGTCTCAACGCCACCTGAAATTAAATATGACCAAAACCGAGCTTCTCATTTTCCCCCCCAAACCCACTTCCCCGCCCCCTGTTTTCTATTTCTGTTGATGGCTCTCTCATTCTCCCTGTCTCCTCAGCTCGAAACCTTGGGGTCATCTTTGACTCTTCTCTCTCCTTCTCTGCTCATATCCAGCAGACCGCCAAGACCTGTCGTTCTTTCTTTACAACGTCCGTAAAATCCGCCCCTTTCTTTCCGAGCACTCTACCAAAACCCTCATCCACACCCTTGTCCCTCTCGTTTAGACTACTGCAATCTGCTTCTTGCTGGCCTCCACTTAGTCACCTCTCCCCTCTCCAGTCAGTTCAAAACTCTGCTGCCGTCTCATCTTCCGCCAGGGTCGCTTTACTCATACTACCCTCTCCTCAAGACCCTTCACTGGCTCCCTATCCGTTTTCGCATCCTGTTCAAACTCTTCTACTAACCTATAAATGTATTCACTCTGCTGCTCCCCAGTATCTCTCCACACTCGTCCTTCCCTACACCCCTTCCCGTGCACTCGCTCCATGGATAATCCTTCTTATCTGTTCCTTCTCCACTACTGCCAAACTCCAGACTTCGCGCCTCTGTCTGCTGCCACCCTACGCCTGGAATAAACTTCCTGAGCCCCTACGTCTTGCCCCATCCTTGGCCACCTTTAAATCTAGACTGAAAGCCCACCTCTTTAACATTGCTTTTGACTCGTAACCACTTGTAACCACTCGCCTCCACTACCCTCCTCTCTTCCTTCCCGTTCACATTAATTGATTTGATTTGCTTACTTTATTTTTGTCTGTTAGATTGTAAGCTCTTTGAGCAGGGACTGTCTTTCTTCTATGTTTGTGCAGCGCTGCGTATGCCTTGTAGCGCTATAGAAATGCTAAATAGTAGTAGTAGTAGTAATGTCGATGGGCTTCACACCCAGGGACTGTGGTCCCTCCAGGAAAAAGATCTTCAGATCAACCTCCTGGAGCTCCGAGCGGTCTGGAACGCACTGAAGGCTTTCAGAGATCGGCTGTCCTGTCAAATTATCCAAATTCGGACAGACAATAAGGTTGCAATGTATTACATCAACAAGCAGGGGGGCACCGAATCTCGCCCCTGTCAGGAAGCCGTCGGGATGTGGCGTTGGGCTTGCCAGTTCGGCATGCTTCTCCAAGCCACATACTGGCAGGTGTAAACAACAGTCTGGCTGACAGACTGAGCAGAGTCATGCAACTGCAGAGTGGTCGCTCCATTCCAGAGTGGTACGCAAGATCTTCCGAGAGGGGCACTCCCTCGGTGGACCTTTTTGCCTCTCAGACCAACCACAAGCTGCCTCTGTTCTGTTCCAGACTCCAGGCACACGGCAGACTAGCGTCGGATGCCTTTCTCCTCCATGGAGGACCGGCCTCCTGTATGCTTATCCTCCCATACCTTTGGTGGGGAAGACCTTACTGAAGCTCAAGCAAGACCACGGCACCATGATTCTGATAGCACCCTTTTGGCCCGTCAGATCTGGTTCCTCTATTCTGGAGTTGTCCTCCGAAGAACCGTGGAGATTGGAGTGTTTTCCGACCCTCATTTCGCAGAACGACGGAGCGCTTCTGCACCCCAACCTTCAGTCTCTGGCTCTCACGGCCTGGATGTTGAGGGCGTAGACTTCGCTTCGTTGGGTCTGTCTGAGGGGGTCTCCCGTGTCTTGCTTGCCTCTAGAAGGATTCCACTAAAAAGAGTTACTTTTTCAAGTGGAGGAGGTTTGTCGTTTGGTGTGAGAGCAAGGCCCTAGAACCTCGTTCTTGTCCTGCACAGAACCTGCTTGAATACCTTCTGCACTTATCAGAGTCTGGTCTCAAGACCAACTCAGTAAGGAATCACCTTAGTGCGATTAGTGCTTACCATCTTCGGGTAGGGTAAAGCCATCTGGAGAGCCTTTAGTCGTTCGATTCATGAGAGGCTTGCTTTGTCAAGGCCCCCTGTCAAGCCTCCTGCAGTGTCATGGAATCTCAACGTCGTCCTCACCCAGCTGATGAACCTCCTTTGAGCCACTGAATTCTTGCCATCTGAAGTACTGACTGGAAGGTCATTTTCTTGGTGGCAGTTACTTCAGCTCGTAGGGTCAGTGAGCTTCAAGCCCTGGTAGCTCATGCTCCGTATACTAAATTTCATCATAACAGAGTAGTGCTCCGTACTCACCCTAGGTTCCTGCCAAAGGTGGTGTCGGAGTTCCATCTTAACCAGTCAATTGTCTTGCCAACATTCTTTCCAGACCGCATACCCGCCCTGCTGAATGTCAGTTGCACACATTGGACTGCAAGCAAGCGTTGGCCTTCTATTTGGAGCGGACACAGCCCCACAGACAGTCCGCCCAATTGTTTGTTTCTTTCAACCCCAATAGGAAAGGGGTCGCTGTCGGGAAACGCACCCTCTCCAATTGGCTAGCAGATTGCATTTCCTTCACTTACGCCCAGGCTGGGCTGACTCTTGAGGGTCATGTCACGGCTCATAGTGTCAGAGCCATGGCAGCGTCGGTGGCTCACTTGAAGTCAGCCACTATTGAAGAGATTTGCAAGGCTGCGACGTGGTCATCTGTCCACACATTCACATCACATTACTGCCTCCAGCAGGATACCCGACGCGACAGTCGGTTCGGGCAGTCGGTGCTGCAGAATCTGCTGCAGAATCTGTTTGGGGTTTAAATCCAACTCCACCCTCCAGGACCCGAATTTATTCTGGTCAGGCTGCACTCTCAGTTAGTTGTTCTTCATAGGTCAATTTCTGTTAACCCTCGCCGTTGCGAGGTTCAATTGACCTGGGTTCTGTTTTGAGTGAGCCTGAGAGCTAGGGATACCCCAGTCGTGAGAACAAGCAGCCTGCTTGTCCTCGGAGAAAGCGAATGATACATACCTGTAGCAGGTGTTCTCCGAGGACAGCAGGCTGATTGTTCTCACCTACCTCCCTCCTCCCTTGGAGTTGCGTTTTTACTCATTTTGCTTGTCATTCAACTGGCGGGAACGGTCACACACGGGCGGGAAGACGGCCGCGCATGCGCGGTGGGTGTACCCTGCGTGCGGGACCGCCCGCAAAATTTTGTTCCGGTTGGTGGGGACTGCCGTGGACGTCAACCCAGTCGTGAGAACAATCAGCCTGCTGTCCTCGGAGAACACCTGCTACAGGTATGCATCATTCGCTATCATGACATCTGGGCACCCACATTCCGTTATAGAATGCTAGCATAACTCGGCTTTGGTGGGCCTACAATTTCTTGATATTCCAAAATAATTCACTCTTTCCACTTTTTCTTATAGCTTTTTTGAATTAAGTAATGTGGAGGGGCATAATCGAACGGGGGCGCCCATCTATAAGGGCGGCCATCTCTAATGACGGCCCTGTTAAGTGGCGTACCCGACTGTATTATCGAAACAAGATGGCCAGCCATCTTTCATTTCGATAATACGGTTGGGGTCGGCCAAATCTCAACTTTGGGCCGCCCTTAGAGATCGCCGGCGTTAGAGGGGCTCCCATTGGTTTTCGCCGATAATGGAAACTAAGGGCGACCATCTCAAACCCGGCCAAATCCAAGCCATTTGGTCGTGTGAGGAGCCAGCATTTGTAGTGTACTGGTCCCCCTCACATGCCAGGACACCAACCGGGCACCCTAGGGGGCACTGCAGTGGACTTCACAAATTGCTCCCAGGTGCATAGCTCCCTTACCTTGGGTGCTGAGCCCCCCAACCCCCCCAAACCCACTACCCCAACTGTACAACACTACCATAGCCCTTAAAGGGTAACGGGGGGCACCTAGATGTGGATACAGTGGGTTTGGGTGGGTTTTGGAGGGCTCCCATTTACCACCACAAGTGTAACAGGTAGGAGGGGGATGGGCCTGGGTCCGCCTGCCTGACGTGCACTGCAGTACCCACTAAAAACTGCTCCAGGGACCTGCATAGTGCTGTGATGGAGCTGGGTATGACATTTGAGGCTGGCATAGAAGCTGGCAAAAAATGTTTTTTAATTTTTTTTTTTGGGTGGGAGGGGGTTGGTGACCACTGGGGGAGTAAGGGGAGGTGATCCCCGATTCCCTCCGGTGGTCATCTGGTCAGTTCGGGCACCTTTTCAAGGCTTGGTCGTGAACAAAAAATGGACCAAGTAAAGTCGGAAACGTCTTCAGGCCGCCCTTCTTTTTTTCGATTATCGGCCGAGGCGGCCATGTGTTAACCACGCCCATCCCGCCTTTGGTACACTGCCGACATGCCCCCTTGAACTTTGGCCAGCCCTGCGACAGAAAGCAGTTGAAGCAGGTCAAAATCAGCTTTTGATTATACCAATTTGGCCGGCCTTAGGAAAAGGCCAGCCATCTCCCGATTTGTGTCAGAAGATGGCCGCCCTTCTCCTTCGAAAATAAGCAGGATAGTTACACTGTTTGAACTCTGATTATTTGCTCATTTGAAAGCTTTTTCTTTTTTCCTTTACATCATATTTACTATGGTTATTTTATTTGTTATATGTACCAAGGGCATAGCTACGTGGGGCCACGGGGGCATGGGTCCCCACAGATTACGCCCTGGCCCCCTCTACATTTGACCCCCCGCCGCCACCACCGCCCCGCCACCGCATCAGGTACCTTGTTTGCTGGCAGGAGTCCCCAATCCCCGCCAGCCGAAGAGTCTTCTTCAGCGCTGGTCGACTCTGGTGCCTTCGTGGTGTGATCATCTTTTTCTGATGCCTTACGTCCTGCACGGGGCTACACGCACGGTGCAGGACGTAAGGCATCAGAAACAGATGATCACACCACAAAGGTGCCGGAGTCGACCAGCGCTGAAGAAGACTCTTTGGCTGGCGGGGATTGGGGACCCCCGCCAGCAAACAAGGTACCTGATGCGGCGGCAGGGCAGGGGGCGTGCGGCGGTGGTTGCGGTGGCGGGGGGGGTCGGCGGTTAAACAGTGCCCCCCCACCTTGGACTCTGGCCCCCCTCCCGCCGAGGTGTGGCTACGCCCCTGATTATGTACTTCTGCAGCAGTCATTCATGTTAATTTTGGGGATATTTTTTCTCTATTTTCTCTTTTCCAATAACTTTCTATGCATTTTGTTACCAGGCAGAATATTTTTATGAGTTCCTGTCTTTGCGTTCACTGGATCAAGGTATTATGGCTGATCCCACTATTAATATCCCTCGACTTGGAACTGTTCCTCATAAAGCTTCAGGTTAGTGATGTTTTCATTTTAAATACATATAGGCACGAATATTCAACAAGCACTTATGTGGTTGGTGTTGGGTGCTGACCGCATCTGTTCTTTTCTTTCAATTTTTACAGACCATAAAAAGATACATTTTGTATGGGCAATTCAATGCCCAAAGCTTATTTTTCCACATTTAGGAGCAGCCAGGAACATTCTGGGGGGAATGGCATAAACATCCAGATAATGGCAATATTAAGGCACAATGAGAGTAATTTTATAAACCATTTATACATTTAAAGTGCAAGCTGGTTTATACTTGTAAATAGGCGTGCTTGCAGCTTGGGAGGGATGCAGGTAGAGTCATGAGTTATGCATGTATTTTATAAAATCCAAATAAAGGTTTCAAAATCTTTAAAGCGGGAGCCACTCAAACAAGAAAATATATAGACACCATTTTGATTCTCATGGAGACATATTCAAAGATAGAGATTTAACCCTGATGCAGCCTTTTGGTGAAACATGATTCATGTTGGTTGTGGGTCTCTCTGTGCAAGTTAAGTAAAGCTATTTTATCTTAAACATAAAAATTTCCAAAAAAGGTTTTCTATGTAAAATAAAGTTGTATAAGACCGATGGGGAAGTGGGTAAGCCATAGGACTGTGAACCTATGTGAAACAAGTTACCACTGAGGCCTTGAGATATTTATGAGATGTTGATACTGCGTATTCCTGATCAGTACTGAATATAATGATAGAGATAGCGTTGAGTGAATATTTTCTTGAATTTTATAAAATGGCATGTATATGCATAAAGTATACACTAACAATTATGCCTGCTGTTGAGCAAACATAGGGCCTCCTTTACAAAACTGCTCTGCCGATTCTCAGTGCGACAAATGAGAGGAAGCCCATTAAATTCCTATGGGCTTCCTCTCATTTTCCGCACGGGAATCGCTAGTGCGGCTTTGTAAAAGAAGCCCTTAATGTCCACACGTTCAGTCTAGGTGCCAATTCTGCCTGATGTTTGCTGGTATTTTATAAAAACACATAGAGGGGCATTTTCGATATGATATCTAAGTTGGACTTTGGATGTTTCGCGCTAAATGTCCCAAATCTGAATAGGAAATATGGCTGTTTTTAATAAAGCAAAACGTCTATCTTTTTTTTTTTTTTAAATACCATTTGTAACAAGGTTTTGTGCTCTGTTCGTTTATCTTTTCAGGCCATTAAAAAACCCCCAAAAAACGTACAATTGAAAAATGTAGGAAATCAGTCATTGGGATGTAGGAGGGGGCCCAGCAGTTTTGGTAGACTGGTCCCCCAGACATCCCAGGAGAGCAATGGGGCACCCTAGGGGGCATGCTGTTGACTTCATATATTCTCAGAAACATATCTCACCATTGCTCCCTTATCTTGTCTGCTGAGCCCCCCCAAACCCACTAAACCCAACTGTACATCATTACAATAGCCCTTATGTGTGAAGGGGGCACTATATGTGGGTACAATGAGTTTCTGGTGAGTTTTGGAGGGCTCAGAGAGAGGTGCCGTGAGTAGATGGACACTTTGGTGATTATATTAAGCTAAGTGCTTTGGCGGCGGCCCCCCTCTGTTTCTTTTTCTTTTTTGAGATAATTGCATTCATTTTTGAAGATATTAATTCTGTTAAGTAAAGAAATAATTGAGAGATATTGAATCTAAGTAATACAGTACATAGGCAGAATAGATGGTGGACACACTAAGTAGATAGTAGTAGAATATGCATTTAGGATAGATATCGCCTATATGTGGAGTTTTTGAAGTCACATGATGGTACGCTGAGCTCTTGCCTTATAGCCCGCGGAGTGGACTGGCGGGTGTGGCGATTCTGAGACTTTCTCTCTATATTATATTATATATCTGTAGTATTTAGATATATTTGATGCATCAGTGATATCGAGACACTACTGTCCAGGTGGGAGCGCCACGATATTTTACATAGGAAATGTGAGCCTGTGTGGGGACCTTCATAAAATTGTAGATTTATCAGCCAGAGTGTACAATTTTTTTTTTTTTTTTTTTTGGGGGGGGAATAACCATAATGAATATGTATGAGATATCAAGCCAGCTCTTTCTCCCTTCCTTCCTTCCTTCTTTCCTCCTTACCCAGCACTCCCTCTTCCTCTCCAGTAGTATCCCCCCCCTTTCCCATACCATGCCAGTGTTGACCTTAGAAATGCATAGGCTCTATATGTAGATCCTTCAAGAGGTAGTGTGTCATGATTTAGGCTCTACACCCTTTCTGATGTTTTGGTGCCACCTCAGGAAGGCCAATCTCTCCACACTGCAAAACGCTATACACAAACTTGTGCAAAAACACATAACCTTACTAAACCATAACAGCACTAATTCCAAGGACAGACGAGCTACAACCTTATGTGTGAAAAGGCAGAACTGTAATTACACAGGCTCTAAAACACCAATACACTACCCCGTGAAAAAAAAGCAAAACAAAAGGGCTGCAAATACTACACGCTAGCAGAATACTGCACCTTGATCACACATGAAAAACACATGACATAACAGACGTGACACAAGGAACTAGAAATCAAAAAATATGATGGCAAAATACTGAACTGGAAAGTTACCTCAAGAAGTCAGACTCGGCATGCAGCAATACCAGAAAAATTGAAACTTACATGCAAAATATCACAGATGCACATTTCAAAAAGCTGACATATTCCAATTAATAAATTCTGAATAAAATACTTTTTTCTACCTTTGTTGTCTGATCATTCAGTTTTTCTATTCACTTTGGTCCCATTGTCTTCTGTTTTATGCAGTGTCTTCTTTCCATTTGATATTTTTTCTCTCACCATGTCTACCATCCTCCTGTGTCTTTATGCGTCCTGTCTACCATCTGTAGTCCTGTCCCTATCCTTCCTCGAGTTTCAGTATCTGCCCTCAACGTGTTCCAAACCAGCCCTTAAACTCAGCAGTTTTCCCTCCATCCATATCCAGCATCTCCTCACTCCCCTCCATCTATGTGCATCTACTTCCTGTCTTCCCTTCCCTCCATCCATGTCCAGCATTTCTCCTCTCTCCCTTCCCCTCCATCCATGTGCATCTCCTTCCTTTGTCTTTCCTTCCCTCCATCCTTATCCAACATTTCTCCTCTCTTCCCTCCCCTCCATCCATGTCCAGCATTTCTCCTCTCTTCCCTCCCCTCCATCCATGTACATCTCCTTCCTGACTTCTATCCTCTCCATCCATCCGTCCAGCAACTCTCCATTCTCCCCTGCCTTCTCCTTCATCCACCCATATCCAGCAAATGTCCTCTGTCCCCTTCCCCCTCCATTCATCCATCCATGTTCAGCAACTCTCCATTCGCCCCTGCCCTCTCCTCCAGCCATCCATCCATATCCAGCAAATTTTCTCTCTCCCCTTTCCCCTCCATCCATCCATGTCCAGCAATTCTGCTCTCCCCTGCCTTCCGCTACATGTCCAGCGATTTATATTCTCTCCCCTGCCCTCCTCTCCCTCCATCCATGTCCAGCAACTCTCCTCTCCCCTGCCCTCTCCTCCATCCATCCATATCCACCAAATTTCGTCTCTCCCCTGCTCCCTCCATCCATGTCCAGCAATTATCTTCTCTCCCCTGCCCTCCCCTCCTCTCCATTTCCAACGATTCTCTTCTCTCCCCCTCCCCTCACTGTCCAGCGATTCTCCTCTGCCCTCCCCCTATGTCCAACAATTCTCCTTTGACCCCACCCTCCCCCATCCATGTCCAGTGACTTCCCCAGCTCCCCCTTTTCAGTCCCTGAGTTCTAGTTCCCTCCTCTCCATCAATGTCCAGCAACTCTCTATTCTCCCCTGCCCTCTCCTCCATCCATATCCAGCAAATGTCCTCTCCTCCTGCCCCCTCTATTCCATCCGTCCAGCAATTCTCCTCACTCCTCTGCCTTCCCCTCCATGTCCAGCAATTTCTGTCCCCTTCCCTTCCCCTCCATGTCCAGTGATTCTCCTCTGCCCCTTCCCTCCCTTCCATGTCCAGTGATTTTGTCTCTCTCCCCGACAGCCCTCCTCTGTCTCTCCGTTCCTTCCTGCCCCCCCCCCCCCATGCGTTTAAACCTTTTATTTTCAGCAGCGACGACAGTGAAGAAACCAGAACAGCAAGCAGGCTCACCTCCAGCCTTTCCTTTCCCTCACAGACAGTGTCCCGTCTTCCTTGATGGCGTATTTCCTGTTTCCGCAAGGGCGGGACACTGACTGTGAGGTAAGGGAAAATCTGGAGGCGAGCCTGCTTGCTGTTCTGCTCTTAACTGTCATCGCTGCTGAAAATTAAAGATTTAAACGCGCGGGGGGAGGCAGGAAGGAACGGAGAGGAGGGCGGGAAGTAGGGACTGAAAGCGCATTGTGCCGGTCCTGCGTTTGGGGGGCAATGCCCCCCAAACTACGCCCATGATCTTCTGCTCCTTCCCTCTGCCCCCCACTCCTCTCAGTCCCATTCAGCTTCAGCTCCTTCCCTCTGCTTCCACTCCTCCCAGTCCCACCTATCTTCTGCTTCTTCCCTCCACAACCATCCCATCAATCTTCTGCTTTCCACTATTTACTATTTGACTTTTCTCTTTCTCCTTGTTCACTGTCATTCCCTCTGTGTCCCTATCTGTCCTGTCCAGTACCTCCTCTCTGTGTCTCTGGCCCTATTCACATGTTCAGTATCTGCCCTCTGTGTCCCCATCCCCCCCCCCCAACAAGGTACAGTGTCAGTCTCCCTCCTTCCTCCTCCACCCCACAATGTCATCTCCCTCACTCCTCATCCTCCTCCCCCGCACCCCATGAGGTTCAGGATCATGCCCCCTCCTCCTGTGAGGTCGAAGATTGTTCTCTCTCCCTTCTCCCCTTCCCTCCATAAGGTCCTGAATCGCACCCCTCCCTTCTCCCCCCCTTGCGTCCAGGATCGCTCTCCTCCTCCCTCTTCTCTGGCACTGCAGTCTTCAGGCTGTCTGGGCTGCGGGTAGCTTTAGTGATGTAAGCATGCTGCCTTTGGCCTGCCCATAAGCTTTCTCTCTGCAGCAACTTCCTGTTCCCATGTAGGCAGGATGCTTCAGAGAGAAGGCTGAAGGCAGCGTGCTTACATCACTAACGCTGCCAGTGACCTGAACAACCTTCTTGGCCCTGAACTGGGCACTTTGAATCCTGCAGCACTGGAGGAGGGGAGGGGAGGAGAGGATGGGAGGGGGAGTGTGATACCGGAACCTGCAGGGAAGGGGGTGGAAGAGAGGGAGATGCTGCACCACTCGGGACAGGAGGTGGCAAGCCATTTGGGGGGGCAATGCCCCCCCTCTCCACCCCAAACTACACCCATGCCATTAGGTCAACTGAGGTGGGGGCCTCAGGCAGCATTCTCCCCTTCCTTCCTCAACACTCTTTCCACAGTTACCTTATTTTTTTCTTTTCCAAAAGGTGGCAGTGTCAGCAGCGGTGATTCCCTGCTACTGGCACTGGCCTCTTCTCCCTACTATTGACCACCTTTTGATGGAACTTCCTGTTTCTTCAGAGGCAGGATGCAGTAGAGTGAAGAGGCCAGTGCCAGCAGCACTGCGGCAGGGTAGCCTATGGGAATCACGGCCACTTTTTGGAAAAGAATAAAATAAGGTATACACGGGGAAGAGGGTTGAGGAGGGAAGGGTGGAGATGACAGACCAGGCGGGGGCGGGGGCAGCGACAGAGGTGGGGTGGCATATTATCTCTGCCTCAGGCAACAGATTGCCTTGGGCCGCCCTTGAATTGTCTGCATACAGACCCTAGGCTACCCTCCATCCAGATAAATTTACTCATATGAGTGGAATGCATAAATAGCAGTCATAATTTTATACAAGATAACTTATCCATGTTAGATTAGGATCTCATATTTGTGGACCAACCTATATGAATAAATTAGCTAAAATTCCATATAAATATATGCAGGTAACTTATTTGTGCATCTTTTTGTGGATTAGGTTTTGCTGAGTATTGACCTCTTTGTTACATAGGAATAATTGGACATTGGGCTGGGTTATTTCGTGTTTTGTGATTTGTGGATCATTCTTTCTATTTGATCCAGTTGATGACAAGGGGATTTAACTGTTTGTGATCCAGAAACAACCCAGATGGATCACGAACAGTTGAATCTCTTTGTACTGAAGAGGAGTTGGTTTATTTATTTCATAAAATTTGATATATTGTCTTTCACACAAAAATATATATCAAAGTGGTTTACAATATAAGAGCAAATTCATTCTAAGAAAAGAAAAACCCCATAAAAACAGTAAACTAACCAAGACAAGACAAGCCAATAAGGACGGATATGTTACTTTAAAATATCATGCTTATCCTTGATTGAAACATTTAGTGGGTATTTTACTAAAGCTTAGCTCGAGTTATCTGCAGCAGGGCCCATTTTATTCCTATGGGCCCTGCTGCATATAACTTGAGCTAAGCTTTAGTAAAAGACCCCTTTAAAATAGCCAAATCAATCAAACCTGTAATCATTGTTGTCTTTACAATCTGTTCCTTGGGATAATGGAAGAACAGTAAAATGGTAGGCAGATAGCCAAGACCTGTCTCTTCTTCCTCTTTAACATCAGCAAAATTCGCCCTTTCCTCTCTGAACACACCACCCGAACTCTCGTCCACGCTCTCATTACCTCTTGCCTGGACTACTGCAACTTACTCCTCACCGGCCTCCCACTTAGCCATCTATCCCCCCTTCAATCTGTTCAGAACTCTGCTGCACGTCTCATATTCCGCCAGAACCGATATACTCATATCACCCCTCTCCTCAGGTCACTTCACTGGCTTCCGATCAGATACCGCATTCAATTCAAGCTTCTCCTTCTTACCTACAAATGCACTCAGTCTGCTGCCCCTCACTATCTTTCTACCCTCCTCTCCCCTTACGTTCCCGCCCGTAACCTCCGTTCACAGGATAAATCCCTCCTCTCAGTACCCTTCTCCACCACTGCCAACTCCAGGCTCCGCTCATTCTGCCTCGCCTCACCCTATGCTTGGAACAACCTTCCTGAGCCCTTACGCCAAGCCCCCTCCCTGCCCGTCTTCAAGTCTTTGCTTAAAGCCCACCTCTTCAGTGCTGCATTCGGCACCTAACCCTTACCGTTCAGTGAATCCAGACTGCCCCAATTTGACTGCCCCTATCGGATCGACCGTTCACTTGTCTATTAGATTGTAAGCTCTTTGAGCAGGGACTGTCTCTTTGTTAAATTGTACAGCGCTGCGTAACCCTAGTAGCGCTCTAGAAATGTTAAGTAGTAGTAGTAGTAATTCATCCTATGGTTTACTTGGGAGTATTAATAACAAATATAAAACATAATACCACCACAGATAAAGACCAAAATGGCTCTTCCAGTCTGCCCAGTAAGGTGATTAGGGATGTAACTGCTGCTCAATGCAGTGTATCCCCCGATGTTTTCTTAAACTGTTTTAAGCTAAGGTACCCAAAGCTTAGTTTCCATCCTTTTGCCTTTGTCACCCCCTGCTGGTTGGGCGCGTTAATGAGTGTGAAGCCCGCTCTTTGTGCTGGACATCAGATTTCTCTTCTCCACTCTAGGTCTAGGAAAAACATTCTTGGAACACTTCAGGGTTGGTGAGGAAGTCAGTAAATTTTTTTATTCTCAAGCAGTCACTGTAAATCTTTTAAGGTATGCAATACTTACTTATAACACATTCCTATAAAGTTTGTGGTTATCATCAAAGAGGATTGGCTTCCCCTCAAGTGCAGTCCCAATCCACAAACTCAGGGCACTGCTTCCAGCTGCCTCTCCCTACTTCAAAGAAAAAAAAACCCCAAAAGAAAATCACACCGTTCCTGCCCCTTAGGACCGAGCCAGGAAGCTTAGGTTGAAATCACCAGTTCAGTCTCTGGAAGCATAGCTACAGTCCTTGGCCAGTCTGGGAAACCTTAGGCTTTTTCTTTCAGTTCCAGTTCAAATCCAAACTTTCAGCAAAACAAAAAAATTCCTCTCAGTAACTGCCACCCCTCTTCAACTCTTGTTTCCCCGAGGCAACAATAGGGGAACAAAGGGAGAGATACTGCATGGGAAGGGGAAGAGAAAAGGTGAACCCGGACCACAAGGGAGTGGGAAAGAGGCAGAACTGTTGGACATGGCAGTGGAAGGGAGGAAGGAAGAAGAATACTGCATGGGGGAGGAGGAAGAAATGTTGGACTCAGCACAAGACAGGGAGAGAGAGGGGGAGATGTTGGACATGGGGGTGGATGAAATGGAGGGAGAGGTACATAGGAGGTGCAGAGGCGAGAAAGAGGGAGATGTTGGATCCAGGAAAGTGATGGAGAGATGCCAGACAATGGGAGTGAGAGAAGAGAAAGGGAAAAATGCTGGACCATGGGGGAGAGGGCAGGAGGGAAGAGAGAAGGGGCAGGGAGATGGCAGGCTATGAGGGTGAGGTGGGGAGGGGAGGAAGATGGATCAGATGCTGGGCTCGAAGGTTGGAGGGAGGAGGACGACGGGAATGGTAGAACCTGTGGGGGAGGCCAGGAGAGGGTGGCAAGGAAATGAATGAGAGGATAGTGATTACAGAGTGTAGAAATATGGTAATGGGGAGCAGACTAAAGATGAAAGGGAATGTAAGGCTGGGGAAGGAGTGAGATGGGGAATGGGTGTGCTAGTAGATGAATGAAGAAGAAGATGGAAATTTGATAGATAGTTGAAAAGTAAAAAGGAGGAGACAAAGGGTGAGAAAGAGGCAGCAAAGAGCTACAAAGGAATGATCAATATGCCAGAGGCAGGTGTAGTGAGGGAATAGACAGGAGAGAGGAGAAAAGACATGGACTGCAACCACTTGAAGGAGAATTAGCAGGCGACAGACACAAAAGCAGAAAAGAGAAACTGGAATCAGCAAGATGGAAAAATAAAATGTCCAGACAACAAAGGTAGAAACAAAGCATTTTATTCTGAATTATTTAAATGGAATATTTTAGCTTTTGGAAGTGTTCAGTAGAAAAGAAAATGCATTTCTGTTTTATGTCTCCAGTGTTGCAGTAATGCTAAGTTTAACTTCTTAGGGTTCTCAGTTCAATTTTTGTCTAAATATTTTTATTTCTAATTTGTGATCCCTTGTTCTGTATTTGGTGAATGTCTGTTGGTGTGATAGTAATGGCAGGTGGGGAAATCGGAGGGGAAGAGAGTGGAGAGGGAATTGGGAAGGGTGGACCTCCTTTATTTTCTGACCTGGGCCCAAGCAGGTCTAATACCAGTCCTGACCCCAGCTAAGGATCTCCTCCAAAGACAGCCAGACCTCCCTTCTACCAAGCTCTGCAGTCGGCAACAGCATCCTTGAGGCACAAACAACTAAGCATGCATTAGGTGCTGGCATCAGTATCTTAGGGACATTGCTGCTGCCTGCCAAGTTTGGTAAAAGAGAGTTCTGGCCACCCTTGGAGGACATCTTCAGTTAACATAGCTTGAGGATCCTCATTAGCTAAAGAGGGCAGGGCAGAGAAACTTTTGTGCCCACCTACTTTGGGCTCAGGCCCACCCAAAATTGGCTGTCTGGCTACACCGCTGGGTGGGATTTCTTTCTCTAGGGAATTTGGAATGATTCCTGCTTCTTCTAGGGAACTGCTCAGTTTCTGGTAGGTTCTTGAGGGATCCAGGGTCTGACTGCTAGCACACCTTTTAAGGATTAAGAAGATAATTCTATAGCTGGGTGCCTGGTAGGAGTCTATTGTATGAAGGAACCTAGGTGCATGCCTTCCTTTATGGATTACTAGTGTAACAGTATTTCACAATGCACACTGCTATGATCATATGACCCTTTTACTTCCATCTAAACACTGACTGCCTATCTCAACCAGGCTTAAATCAAAATCCTTTGCCTCATGTTTAGGGGTGTGACACCATATCTCCCTAGTTATTTGCCTGATCTTCTAACTCCTTATGTCCCCTGTTGCATATTTGACTCTTCTTAAGCCCAGATGCACAAAACGTAAGGAACCAGCAATGTGCTTCTTACACTGGTTGGAGCTGGTTAAAATGAGCACGGAGTTCAGCAAGACATGTACAAAGGGGTTCTGCGGGCTCTTTTCCTGTCATGGTAGCAGCTAACAATAATTGTATGCATGTTATTATAATGAGCTAGTTACTGTTCAAATGTGCATTCTGAGTGATGCACAGCCCTTTTCCTAGCAATGCACAGAAAGGATCGCCTACCTTAATGATTAAAGTTTTATGGGTGATCAGGAGTTGTCGGTACTGCTGTTTCCTTCCCATTACCGTGGAAATAGCAGCTGCCTATTGGCTGAGGAGAGCTGTGGCATCTCTAGCACCCGCCCCACCCCCCTCTCGCCAAGCAGCCATTCACTCTCTTCTTCTCCTGGCTTGCTTCCCTCCTCCGTCAACACCAGCTCCACTGCTGCTGAGGGTCATCGGGCAGGCCTGCCTGCAGGAAAGGGATTGCTGCAGAGGAGACAGTTGGTGGCGATTAAAAAATGTTTGGGGAAAAAAAGCTACACACTGCTTTCATACACGCAGTTTGTATTCGTGTATGAATAACATCTACAACATGCGCAGAGCAGCCATGCTTAGCAATTGGCTGTTCTGCGCATGCTCGGTTGACCAATTGCCTTCCCTCTGCCGAGCTGCTTGCTGTTTTCGCAAGCAGCTTATTTGCATCCTATTTGTTTTGAGCATCTTTCACTATTTCCAACTCGGTAATTTTTACCAAGTTGGAAATAGCAATTGGTGCTTTAATGGGACTTTGATGCATCTGCCTCTCAGTCAGCTCTTCTTACCCTTCCACTCCCTCCCATCTTCATCTTCATCCTGATATATCTAGAAGTACCACCTTCTGTTGTTTTGGCTCATAGTTCTGGAACTCTCTTCCAGAGTGTCCTTCTTCATAAGAACATAAGCATTGCCATACTGGGACAGACCAAAGGTCCATGAAGCCCAGTTTCCTGTTTCCAACAGTGGCCAATCCAGGTCACAAGTACCTGGCAAGATCCCAGAACAGCATAACAAATTTTATACTGCTTATCCTAGAATATGCAGTGGATTTTCCCAAGTCTATCATAATAATGGCTCATGGACTTTTCTTTTAGGAAATTATCCATACCTATTTTATGTTTCAACATTTTTATTGGTGACAAGTCAAAACAATCACAACCATTTTTATACAAGTACAAGGTTGCAAAAAAGAAAAATTACACAGTAAGAACCAATGATATCATCCGTCATCTATCTTTTTAACATTGTGTCCTTCCCCCCCACCCCTCTCCTCCCCCCCTAATCCGTTCCCTCCCCCCTCACCCCACATCTCAGATTCCTCCATCCCACCCCATCCCCTCTGCTCAGCAATTATCGTATGTTCAATATTATCCACTCCCTTGTTTTTTCACAATGTATTAAAAATAAGGCTTCTTTCTCTCTGGGATAGTCTATCCAAGAAGCGTCCCCAGATCTTAATGAACCACACTTTTCGTTTACAGGAGCCCCTTGCCTCTATCCATACCTATTTTAAACCTTCCTTTGCTAACTGCTTTTACCACATTCTCTGGCAATGAATTCCAGAGTTTAATTACATGTTGATGTAGAAAACTGCTGATAGCCTGGCTCTTTCTCATGTTTGGATAATCTAACATGTACCACTTTATTCATATTGCTACGTTTCCTACCCTTGTTTTTCCCTTCCCATCATTCTCCACTCATTTCTCTTTCTCTCCCTCATTTCCCACCACTTTGTGTCATTCTCTAGCTCTTCCCCTCTGTTCTTTTCTCTCTTTTCCTTTGGAAAACAATATAAATGCTTTTCCTGTCTTTCAATTATTAGTGTAAACTGCCCAGTAGCACCTTAGTGCAATGGGCAATATATCAAGCAAATGTAAATTTTAAAATAATGCGTCCATAGGTTAGGCAAAGCACTTACACCAGCCATAGAACTGTCATAAGTGTGTGCATAGCTTATAGTATTCTGTAAGTTACACACAACATGTCAGTCTGCCTGTGCTCTGCCCAGACTCCACCTATATGTATGCCCTTCTACAGTTATAGAACTTATAGTCCGCTGTTACCAAATGTAGTTTAAAGTGGATAGCAATAAGAGAACTAGACCAGACATCTAGGAGCATACATTAAATTAACAAAATTATAACTAATTCACTGTATTTAAAACATATTATGCATCTTCTTAAAACTAGCAAAACTAGACAAGGCTTTGATCCCATTTGAAAGGTGTGACCAATACGCTGCTGCTTGACACACAAAAGTTGTCCAAAATAATTTCCAGTAGCGAACACCTTTGGGGCTGGGAAATGTTAAAAAATTAGAATGTCATATAAGATGCATTCTCCCATATCTGTTCTGCTCTTTCTCCTGATAAGAGATTAGCATGCAGATAACCAGAGTATAGAACATCAATGTGAAGACTCAAAACTCTTGAACCAAAATGTTCTTTAATGCAAATTCAAATAAAGGGAAATAATTTACAGTTAGATGTGCTCGACAAGAGTCTTTGCCTTGCAGAACTGGGAGTCTGTTCCAGCTCACCCTGTATACCAGGGGAGCCAGGAGTACCCTGTTTCCCTGAAAGTAAGACATCCTCCGAAAATAAGACCTAGTAGAGGTTTTCCTGAATTGCTAGATATAAGACCTCCCCCGAAAGTAAGACCTAGCAAATTTTTGTTTGAAAGCAGGGCCGCTGAGAGCCGGACAAGGCCACCCCCAGGCTGCCCCCCCACCCGAGGTTGCCGGGCCCCCCCCCCCCCCTCCACCCACCCTCCATCGCTCCCGGAACTAACCTTAAACGCCTCCTTTCACCTTCGCAGCAAGCAGCAGCAGTGCAGATCTCTGCTTCCTTCCGTGCCCCGCCCTAACGGACGTTACGTCAGGCGAGGGCGGGACATGGAAGGAAGGAGTGGCCTGCCCTGCTGCTGCTTGCTGCAAAGGTGAAAGGAGGTGTTTAAGGTTAGTTCCGGGAGCGACGGAGAGCGGGCGGGCCAACCCTGATCCAACCCCGATGTTTCCCCGAAAAATAAGACAGCCCCTGAAAATAAGACCTAGCGTATTTTTGGGGGCAAAAATTAATATAAGACAGTGTCTTATTTTCGGGGAAACACGGTAAATGCTGTGAATACTTTTAAACTGGTAAAAACCTGGTTATTTACAGTAGCTTGAAAGGGAAGTATGCGACAGGTACAACAAAGTTAGCTTACAGTTCTTAGAAAACCATGCGGCAAACACACTCTCAACCCCAAAATAGAAAGATAAGGGGCGGGCTACAGTCAACATACACAAGGACAAGGGCCAGCCAATTGGAAAAGTCCCACAAGGCATAGGGAACAGGGACAGGTGCTCAGGAAGAGCATATCACAAGAAACTACTTAAAGAACACAAAGCACATATAAACAACAAGCACCCTGCCTCTTCGACTATGGGGGGCAAAACAATCAGCCTGCATATTAATGTCACCATATAACCTGGTTCACGATTAATATATTTTCTAATTCATCTCAATTTCTGCATAACCCCAAAACAACTCTTTGTCAAGAGTTGTCAAATAGACTGGTGAGTCTAACGTTGGTGCCGGGCAAAATGGAAGAGACTATTATTAAGAACAAAATTACAGAGCATATTCAAAAGCATGGATTAATGAGACAAAGTCAACATGGATTTAGTGAAGGAAAATCTTGCCTCACCAATCTACTACATTTCTTTGAAGGGGTGAACAAACATGTGGATAAAGGTGAGCCGGTTGATATTGTGTATCTGGATTTTCAGAAGGCATTTGACAAAGTACCTCATGAAAGACTCCAGAGGAAATTGGAGAGTCATGGGATAGGAGGTAGTGTTCTATTGTGGATTAAAAACTGGTTAAAAGTTAGAAAACAGAGAGTATGGTTAAATGGTCAGTATTCTCAATGGAGAAGGGTAGTTAGTGGGGTTCCCCAGGGCTCTGTGCTGGTACCGCTGCTTTTTAACATATTTATAAATGACATAGAAATGGGAGTAACTAGTAAGGTAATTACATTTGCTGATGACACAAAGTTATTCAAAGTCTTTAAATCTCAGGAGGATTGTGAAAAATTACAAGCGGACCTTACGAGACTGGGAGACTGGGCGTCTAAATGGCAGATGACATTTAATGTGAGCAAGTGCAAAGTGATGCATGTGGGAAAGAGGAACCGAATTATAGCTATGTCATGCAAGATTCCACGTTAGGAGTCACCGACCAAGAAAGGGATCTAGGTGTCATCGTTGATGATACGTTGAAACCTTCTGCTCAGTGTGCTGCTGCGGCTAAGAAAGCAAATAGAATGTTAGGTATTATTAGGAAAGGAATGGAAAAGAAAAATTAGGATGTTATAATGCCTTTGTATCGCTCCATGGTGCGACCGCACCTCGAATATTGTTTTCAATTCTGGTCGCCGCATCTCAAAAAAGATATAGTGGAATTAGAAAAGGTGCAGAGAAGGGCGACGAAAATGATAAAGGGGATGGGACGACTTCCCTATGAGGAAAGGCTAAAGCGGCTAGGGCTCTTCAGCTTGGTGAAAAGGCGGCTAAGGGGAAATATGATAGAGGTCTATAAAATAATGAGTGGAGTTGAACGGGTAGATGTGAATCGTCTGTTCACGCTTTCCAAAAATACTAGGACTAGGGGGCATGCGATGAAGCTACAATGTAGTAAATTTAAAACGATTCGGAGAAAATGTTTCTTCACTCAACGTGTAATTAAACTTTGGAATTCGTTGCCAGAGAATATGGTAAAGGCAGCTAGCTTAGCGGAGTTTAAAAAAGGTTTGGACGGCTTCCTAAAGGAAAAGTCCATAGACTGTTATTAAATGGACTTGGGGAAAATCCACTATTTCTGGGATAAGCAGTATAAAATGTTTTGTACATTTTTGGGATCTTGCCGGGTATTTGTGACCTGGATTGGCCACTGTTGGAAACAGGATGCTGGGCTCGATGGACCTTTGGTCTTTCCCAGTATGGCAATACTTATGTACTGCTCCAGCGTGCTCCAGTCCGCCTGACCCGCTGCAAGCCTCTCATCTGCCTGCCTGCTGCTACCTTGTCAACCTGCCTGCCTGCTGCTACCTTGTCAACCATTGACTTACCTGCTGTTACCTGCCTGCCTGCCTGCTGCTACCTTGTCAGCCATTGACTTACCTGCGAGCCTGCCTGCCTGCGAGCCTCTCATCCATTGACCTACCTGCCTGCCTGCTGCTAGCTTGTTAACTACTCACCATCAATTCCAAACCCCCAATCCAGCTCTCCACTCTATCTATCTGCTTAACACCTTAGTCACCACACAGTCACCTGCTACACCTCAGTCACTACGTATGGCTTCTATCCACATTCTCTTCCTTGCCCTGTCCCTTCCTAATCTCTTCTCCTCCCCACCCCCACTGTCCACCATTGGAACTCGTTGCCCCCCCGCCTGGCCCACCACGGCAATACCCTTCTCACCCTCACCACCTCACCATCCCTCTTGTCCCCCTCTTCCATCCTAGCTCTCAACCTTCAACACTTCCTTCCTGCTATTAACCCATCCCCATTCCTCCTAAGTGCACCCCGTCTTCGTCGCCCGTCCTCCCCCTCCCTCCTCTGCTCTCTCTTGCTCCTCCTCCTGCTATCCGCGGGAGACATTAACCCTAATCCAGGCCCCCCTCATCTGTCCCCATCCTATCCACGCAGACGATCCCGAGACGTCTCCAATCTCGTCTCTATTCCCTTACTCCCCCCTTCCTCCCTCCCCTTCTCTTGCGCCTTGTGGAATGCCCACTCAGTTTGCAACAAACTGCCCTTCACCCATGATCTCTTCATCTCCCACTCCCTTCAACTGCTCGCCCTAACCGAAACCTGGATCTCCCCGGACGACTCTACCTCAGCCCTTTGCCATGGTGGTTACCTCTTCTCTCACACTCCCCGCCCAGTTGGCCGCAGTGGAGGTGTTGGGTTACTACTCTCGCCCTCCTGTAGTTTCCAACCCCTCCTCCTACCGCAGTCTCACTGTTTCTCATCCTTTGAAGCCCACTCCATCCGGCTATTCTACCCGCTACCACTCAGAGTGGCAGTCATCTACCGCCCCCCTAATAAATCCTTCTCTTCCTTCCTTACCGACTTCGATGCTTGGCTCTCTGTTTTTCTTGAACCCTCATCTCCGTCTCTCATTCTCAGACACTTCAATATACATGCTGATGACTTATCCGACCCTCTCGCTTCTAAGTTCCTCACCCTAACATCCTCCTTCAACCTCCAGCTGTGCTCTACCACCCCTACTCACCGTGACGGCCATTGTCTTGACCTCCAATTTCCAAGCTTCAGCTCTTCCTCTCTCCGACCACCACCTGATCACATTCACACTTCTCCACCCCCCTCCGCCCCGCCCAACCTTAACCACCACATCCAGGAATCTCCAGGCCATTGACCCCCTCACCTTATCTGCTAGTATCTCTAATCTCCTCCCATCCATCATGTCCTCCGAGACTGTCGACAAAGCGGTCTCCGCTTACAATGCCGCTCTCTCCTCTGCCCTTGACACCCTCGCACCTTCCACCACCCGTCCCACAAAGCGTACTAATCCCCAGCCTTGGCTGACCCCTTGCATCCGCTACCTTCGCTCCTGCGCACGATCTGCTGAACGCCTCTGGAGGAAATCTCGTACTCATCCTTCACTATAAATTCATGCTATCCTCCTTCCACTCCTCCCTATTCCTTGCAAAACAGGACTATTACACCCAATTGACCAATTCTCTCAGCTCCAACCCCCGTCGTCTCTTCGCCACCCTTAACTCTCTCCTCAAGGTACCCCCCGCTCCCACTCCCCCCTCACTCTCTCCTCAATCACTGGCTGATTACTTCCACGACAAAGTGCAAAAGATCAACCTTGAGTTCACTACCAAGCCATCACCCCCCACCCCCCCCTCTTCACCCATTAACCCTCTCCCTCGACCAACCAACCCAGGCCTTCTTCTCCTCCTTTCCAGAGATCACTGAGGATGAAACCTCCCGCCTTCTTTCCTCCTCGAAATGCACCACCTGTTCCTCTGATCCCATCCCCACCAACCTACTTAACACCATCGCCCATACTGTCAACCCCTCCATCTGTCGCATCCTTAACCTCTCTCTCTCCACTGCAACTGTCCCTGATACCTTCAAGCATGCCCTAGTCACACCTCTCCTCAAAAAAACCATCACTTGAACCTACCTGCCCCTCCAACTATCGCCCCATCTCTCTCCTACCCTTCCTCTCCAAAATACTTGAACGCGCCGTTCATAGCCGCTGTCTTGATTTTCTCTCCTCTCATGCCATCCTCGACCCACTCCAATCCGGCTTCCGCCCTCTCCACTCGACAGAAACAGCACTCTCTAAAGTCTGCAATGACCTGCTCCTGGCCAAATCTAGAGGCCACTACTCCATCCTCATCCTCCTCAATCTCTCTGCCGCTTTTGACACTGTCAATCACGATCTACTTCTCGCCACTCTGACCTCATTTGGGTTCCAGGCTCTGTCCTCTCCTGGTTCTCCTCCTGTCTCTCCCACCGCACATTCAGGGTGCACTCTCATGGATCTTCCTCCACTCCCATCCCGCTATCTGTTGGTGTTCCCCAGGGATCTGTCCTCGGACCCCTTCTCTTCTCTATCTACACCTCTTCCCTAGGCTCACTGATCTCATCTCATGGCTTCCAGTATCATCTCTACGCTGATGACACCCAGCTCTATCTCTCCACACCAGACATCACCTCAGAGACCCAGGCCAAGGTATCTGCCTGCCTACCTGACATTGCTGCCTGGATGTCCAACCGCCACCTGAAGCTGAACATGTCCAAGACCGAGCTCCTCATCTTTCCACCTAAGCCCACTTCTCCTCTTTCCCCACTCTTTATCTCAGTTGATGGCACCCTCATCCTCCCCGTCTCATCTGCCCGCAACCTCGGGGTCATCTTCGACTCCTCCCTCTACTTCTCTGCTCATATCCAGCAGACTGCCAAAACCTGTCGCTTCTTCCTTTTCAACATCAACAAAATTCGCCCTTTCCTCACTGAGCACACCACCCGAACTCTCGTCCACGCTCTCATTACCTCTCGCCTCGACTACTGCAACTTGCTCCTCACTGGCCTCCCACTCAGCCATCTATCCCCCCTTCAATCCATTCAGAACTCTGCCGCACGTCTTATATTCCGCCAGAACCGATATACTCATATCACCCCTCTCCTCAGGTCACTTCACTGGCTTCCGATCAGATACCGCATCCAATTCAAGCTTCTCCTCCTTACTTACAAATGCACCCGGTCTGCTGCTCCTCACTACCTCTCTACCCTCATCTTCCCCTACGTTCCTGCCCGTAACCTCCGCTCACACGACAAATCGCTCCTCTCAGTACCCTTCTCCACCACTGCCAACTCCAGGCTCCGCTCATTTTGCCTTGCCTCACCCTATGCCTGGAACAGTCTTCCTGAATCCCTACGCCAAGCCCCCTCCCTACCCATCTTCAAATCCTTGCTTAAAGCTCACCTCTTCAATGCTGCTTTCGGAACCTAACCTTTCGAACATATAGGTTGCCCCAATCTGTCTGACCTTTCAGATTAACTGTACATTTGTCTTTTAGATTGTAAGATCTTCGAGCAGGGACTGTCTTTCCATGTTAAATTGTACAGCGCTACGTAACCCTAGTAGCGCTTTAGAAATGTTAAGTAGTAGTAGTAGTAGTACTTATATTTATTTTTTCCATCATGGTCATTTTATAATCGATAACCCTTAAAATTTGAATTGATCTTGAGTATGTTGTATTATTCACTGTAAAATGTGAAATCATCATCAACCTCAACATCCTTCCCAATCAGCACCTTGAATATTGCATTCAGTTCTGGTCGCCCTATCTCAAAAAAGATATAGTGGAATTAGAAAAGGTTCAAAGAAGAGTGACCAAAATGATAAAGGGGATGGAACTCCTCTCGTATGAGGAAGGCTAAAGAGGTCAGGGCTCTTCAGCTTGTAAAAGAGATAGATGAGGGGAGATATGATTGAGGTCTACAAAATCCTGAGTGGTGTAGAACTAAATCGATTTTTTACTCATTCCAAAAGTACACAGACTAGGGGACACAAAAAAAATTTGCCTAAGCATATTCACTAAAGTATGCCTAAATTTTGGCATACTTCATAAAATAGGCCTAAATTTCCATGCGGTTTATAGAACATGCAAAGCGCCCATCCACGTGACTAAATTTAGTTGTGGGCAGTTAGTTGGTATAAATGCTGATGTCTAAATTAGGCACGGACTGGGTGTATTCTATAACAACACACATAGATTTGAGAAATGCCCCCGGCCTGACCATTCCACGCCCTTGCCTCCTTTTCAACTATGCGACTAAGAATTTACATGCATCACGTTGCAGAATATGCGTAGACAATTCTGTGTGTAAATTCTAATTTTAATTAGTGTCAATAATTGCTTCTTAAGTGGCAATTATCAGCACTGATTGGCTTGTTAAATAATTAAGTTGCGCACATAAATCCAAAATATGACTAGATTTGCATGCACAACATAAGTCATGCTACAGTGGTGGAAATAAGTATTTGATCCCTTGCTGATTTTGTAAGTTTGCCCACTGACAAAGACATGAGCAGCCCATAATTGAAGGGTAGGTTATTGGTAACAGTGAGAGATAGCACATCACAAATTAAATCCGGAAAATCACATTGTGGAAAGTATATGAATTTATTTGCATTCTGCAGAGGGAAATAAGTATTTGATCCCCCACCAACCAGTAAGAGATCTGGCCCCTACAGACCAGGTAGATGCTCCAAATCAACTCGTTACCTGCATGACAGACAGCTGTCGGCAATGGTCACCTGTATGAAAGACACCTGTCCACAGACTCAGTGAATCAGTCAGACTCTAACCTCTACAAAATGGCCAAGAGCAAGGAGCTGTCTAAGGATGTCAGGGACAAGATCATACACCTGCACAAGGCTGGAATGGGCTACAAAACCATCAGTAAGACGCTGGGCGAGAAGGAGACAACTGTTGGTGCCATAGTAAGAAAATGGAAGAAGTACAAAATGACTGTCAATCGACAAAGATCTGGGGCTCCACGCAAAATCTCACCTCGTGGGGTATCCTTGATCATGAGGAAGGTTAGAAATCAGCCTACAACTACAAGGGGGGAACTTGTCAATGATCTCAAGGCAGCTGGGACCACTGTCACCACGAAAACCATTGGTAACACATTACGACATAACGGATTGCAATCCTGCAGTGCCCGCAAGGTCCCCCTGCTCCGGAAGGCACATGTGACGGCCCGTCTGAAGTTTGCCAGTGAACACCTGGATGATGCCGAGAGTGATTGGGAGAAGGTGCTGTGGTCAGATGAGACAAAAATTGAGCTCTTTGGCATGAACTCAACTCGCCGTGTTTGGAGGAAGAGAAATGCTGCCTATGACCCAAAGAACACCGTCCCCACTGTCAAGCATGGAGGTGGAAATGTTATGTTTTGGGGGTGTTTCTCTGCTAAGGGCACAGGACTACTTCACCGCATCAATGGGAGAATGGATGGGGCCATGTACCGTACAATTCTGAGTGACAACCTCCTTCCCTCCGCCAGGGCCTTAAAAATGGGTCGTGGCTGGGTCTTCCAGCACGACAATGACCCAAAAACATACAGCCAAGGCAACAAAGGAGTGGCTCAGGAAGAAGCACATTAGGGTCATGGAGTGGCCTAGCCAGTCACCAGACCTTAATCCCATTGAAAACTTATGGAGGGAGCTGAAGCTGCGAGTTGCCAAGCGACAGCCCAGAACTCTTAATGATTTAGAGATGATCTGCAAAGAGGAGTGGACCAAAATTCCTCCTGACATGTGTGCAAACCTCATCATCAACTACAGAAGACGTCTGACCGCTGTGCTTGCCAACAAGGGTTTTGCCACCAAGTATTAGGTCTTGTTTGCCAGAGGGATTAAATACTTATTTCCCTCTGCAGAATGCAAATAAATTCATATACTTTCCACAATGTGATTTTCCGGATTTAATTTGTGATGTGCTATCTCTCACTGTTACCAATAACCTACCCTTCAATTATGGGCTGCTCATGTCTTTGTCAGTGGGCAAACTTACAAAATCAGCAAGGGATCAAATACTTATTTCCACCACTGTACATAGAATTTGGGGGATTGTTCCAAGAGTTTCCAAATTTCTTTATATTTAAAAAAAAACCCAAAACTTTTTCATTTATATGCTAGTTGACTTTCATACTTATAAACCATACAAATCAATTTCCACCAAAAATAAAAATTCCCCAAAGATAAATGTTTCCAGGGGGAATCCAAGATGGCAGATGCATAGACGCAGCTATTGAATGCTGTGTATTACTTCCTTAAAGTTTTGCCTGTTCTCTTCAGTTTTTGATGGGAAAGAAGCGTCGTGGATGACAACAGCTCCTGGCCCAGTCAGTGATGACCCCACTGACTGGTCATAAGGATAGCTTCATCTCTCATTCTGGTGTGATGGTCTCAAGAGTTCAGGATGGGTTATTAGCAGTGTCACACGCAGAAGGAGGCTCTGTGACACCCTCTGACCTGGAAGCTATTCTGCTTCCTGAGCAGCAACTTGACGTGGAACAACCACTGTATAGCTCCCAGGAAGATCCAACTACTGGCCCTGGACAGATGGAAGTAATTGTGAGAGCTCAGTTGCATACTCTGCCATTCCAGGTGGATAAAGTGAAGAAGATTGACCAACAACAGTGAATACTGGCCTCACAGGTTGGAGAATAAGTTTGGCCTGCAAACGGGTCTATGCAAACCTCAGGGAAGCAATCTGCTGTATTGCCACCCTCTGTAAAATCTGCTTCTGCTGCATCCTTCGTAAGACCAAAACCTTTTTACTTTAGAAGCACTTTGGATAGGTCTTGCATCTCTGGAACAATCGCTGTCTGGAAAAATTGACTTATTTATGGGGAAGCTAGAGGAAGTGACTCAACAAAAGTCTAGGATGCAGGCAGAAATTTGGAAATTAGAAAGCAAGTTCAAGAGAATGTGAACAACTGAACTTTAGAAAATGTCAACAGGAGATATAATTTAAGGTTGCTGAATTTTCCCTGAGTGCCTTCTGTTTCAGCCTTGGAGGTGTTTAAAAGTTTTGTATTTAATGTACTTAAAATTCCACCTAAACCTATACCTTCGCTCACTAGAACTTACTACCGTCCCAGGCTAAAAAGAAAAATATTGGTGGCCAGATTTCCTCTTTGAACATGGGCAATTTGGAATTGAATGAATGTTTGCAGATATCAGACTCGGAGCTGCTAGTAGCCACCATGTTAATAACTTGTGCTTTGGTTCCAGAGAGGGATTGACTCCTAAAAATGTTTTTTTCATGCTAAGGATACAGTGTTTATGAACTCTAGAGTTTGAATATTTCCAGATTTTGACAAATATATGCAGAGGAGAAGAAAGTAATTTCTTCTTATGAAACCAGCTGTTCTGAAACTGGAAGGATTATTCTTTTTGAGATTTTCTTGTAAATGTTTGTTTAAATACCAGGGTACTCATATTTTTTATGATCTGCAGCAATTGACAACTTTTGTCAGTGCTAAAACCCTTGAAATGCAGGACTCTGCTCTTCCCTGCTGTCTCCCCTACCTCTCTTCCCTCTCTTCCGTTATTGGCAGTGGCAGCTATGAGAACAGGCTGCTTCCAGCTTTCTCTCTGCAGGGTCCCACCTATGTGGGAACAGAAAGTTGCATCAGAATAAGTGGGACCCTGCAGATGGGGTTCCTGAGAGGACAGATGCTGAACATAATGGGGGGGGGGGGAGGATAAGGACAGGGACACAGAAAGGAGATGCTGGTCTGAATGGCTAGGGACACAGAAGGAAGATGGATGGTGAACATGGAGAGAAAATAAATGTCAAATGGACAGGAGACCCTGCAAGAACGAATAAAACTGAGAAAAGCAGAAAACAGACATTTGCACCAAAGAGAATGGAAAACTAAAATGCTCAGACAACAAAGGTATAAATTTTATTTTTAATGTATTAATTGAAATATGCCAGCTTTGGGAAATATGAATCTCTGATGCCTTGCATGTCAGTTTTTGTTTCTCACTGTTTGCTGTATGCAAGGTCTGACTTTTTGAGGGTCCATTTCAGTCTTTCATCTCTTTATTACTAATCTGTAGTCCTTTGTTTTGCAGGGCTGCTGAGAAACAGAGCCGGGCCCAGAGCAGGGCTGTCATCACAGCATCTGCATCCACCCCCCCTCCACACTCAGCTGCTGCTGCCCATGCCCTCCACCTCCCTTATCTTCCTACCTCTGCTACTCCCTCGTTTGTCACTCTCCTGCTCCAGTGTGCTGGGACCCCGCTTACTGTGTTAACACAATCACCCGTATCCCCGACACTCAGGAGCAGGAGAGAGATCTAGGGAGCAGAACATTCTGCCTGCCTCCAGAAGCCTTGCTGGCACTGGGCTCCCCTTGGAGGCTGGGCCTGGGGGATCTTGCTCCCTCTGCCCCCCTTCTCGGTGACCCTGGTGTTTTGTGCATTTGACCAAGGTGCAGTATTCTGCTAGCTTGTAGTTTCTGTGTAGAGATCTGTAGCAGTCCTGCTTCTTCTGTTAACTCACTAGGTAGTATGTTGGTGTTGTAATGCCTAGTGTATAATTTACAGTGCATATACCTGAGGGAATTCTGTGCTACTGCGAAATGCAGAATTTTCATAGAATTTCCCATCTCCGCAGACTGCACAGAATTTATGCAGTCTGCTGTTGAAGTGCAGGGCAGCACAGATGCTCCATTTCTAGCTGTCTCCCTGCACACACACCATTCCAGCGCAACAGGAGGAGGAGCTGCACAGCCACACTTCGATTTATTTCTGCCTTCTCTGCCGCCTTGTTCTTTAGCAGTTCCTTTAAGCTGCACCGCTGTATGGAGGCCCACTTGGCTCTAAGAAACACTCAGTCCTGGGACAGCAGAAGAGGAAGAAACAGCCCTCTGTGCAACTTTTCCTCTTGCCGCACTGGAGTGGTTTGTGTGCAGAGGACGGAGGGTGGGTACTGGAAACAAATTGAATGGAGTGAGGGGGTAGGCTGATAAAAGGTGGATGAAATGTGTGTGTGCACCATGGGAAGGAGGTGGAGGGCTGCAGAAAGGTGCATGGGGTTGCATATGCCATGTGGGGTGACTAGAGCAAGGTGGAGGGGGGTAGTGTGTGCCAATCGGGGGGGGGGGGGGCTAAAGAAAAGTGGATGGGGTGTGTGTGTCATGGGTGGGGGGGCTGCAGAAAGGTGGATGAGAGATATGTGTGCCATGGGAGGGAGACGGGCTGGCAAAAGTTGGATGGACTGTCAGGCTTATTTTCGAAAGAGAAGGGTGCCCATCTTCCGACACAAATCAGGAGATGGGCGTCCTTCTCTCAGGGTCTCCCAAATCGGCATAATCGAAAGCCGATTTTGGGCGCCCTCAACTGCTTTCTGTCACGGGGATGACAAAAGTTCACAGGGGCGTGTCGGCACCATAATGAAGGCGGGACTGGGGCGTGATTAAGAGATGGGCGTCCTTGGCTGATAATGGAAAAAAGAAGGGCGTCCCTGATGAGCACTTGGCTGACTTTATTTGGTCCATTTTTTTCTTACGACCAAGCCATGAAAAGGTGCCCGAACTGACCAGATGACCACCAGAGAGAATCGGGGATCACCTCCCCTTACTGCCCCAGTGGTCACACTCCCCCTCAAAACGCATCTTTAAAAATATTTTGTGCCAGCCTCAAATGTCATACTCAGGTCCATCACAGCAGTATGCAGGCCCCTGGAGCAGTTTTAGTGGGTGCAGTGCACTTCAGGCAGGCGGACCCAGGCCCATCCCCCCACTACCTGTTACACTTGTGGTGGTAAATGTGAGCCCTACAAAACCCACTCAAAACCCACTGTACCCACATGTAGGTGCCCCCCTTCACCCCTTAGGGCTATGGTAGTGGTGTACAGTTGTGGGGTTTGGGGGGGGTTGGGGGGCTCAACACCCAAGGTAAGGGAGCTATGCACCTGGGAGCAATTTGTGAAGTCCACTTCAGTGCCCCCTAGGGTCCCCGGTTGGTGTCCTGGCATGTCAGGGGGACCAGTGCACTACAAATTCTGTCTCCTCTCACGACCAAAGGGATTGGATTTGGTTGTTTTTGAGATGGGCATCCTCGGTTTCCATTATGGCCGAAAACCGAGGATGACCATCTCTAAGGTTGACCAAAATGTTGAGATTTGGGCGTCCCCGACTGTATTATCGAAATGAAAGATGGACGCCTATCTTGTTTCGATAATACAGGTTTCCCCGCCTCTTCACGGAGCTGTCCTGCAAGGACGGGCCCAGGAAAACCTGGGCGCCCCGTTCGATTATGCCCCTCTCTGTGTGCAGTGGGGATTGGGGCAGAGAAAAGTAAGGTGGGGGTTTGCCTGGGAGTGGGGAAAGAGAGCTTAGGGATGGACAGAACAGCCTGAAAGTCCAAATGCACCAACAAAGGGAGCAGCTTACTTACCAAATATAGCTTAAAGTAAGAATTTCAGACCACAGCTTGTACTTGAGGTATAAAAGAACAAACTAGAATCCAAAAACATCCCCGAATTACATACCTGATGCAAAATTTGAACTTTCCCTGACATAGAGACTTCAGAAGGAAATGCAGAAATCTCGTCAGTTGAAACCAACAGTAATTCAGTCTTATCAACAGCAGTAGATCAATCTTCCTGCGGAACTCTGGACTGACTGAAGTCAAGATTTCTGAAGCTTATTCAACTTTAAAAAAATTATAATCTATTTGTGAAAGGACTAAAGCTTGTTAGAATTACAAATCTAATTTTTAATATAAAAATTCTTCTGTTCTCTATCATCCACTTTCCCCCAGCATTCACTCACCCCTTTTTCTTGGCTCAAGCTCTTTTCTCCCTTACACTTTGGCTAAACATGTGGTGGAGCCCATCTCAAAGTAGCCAACCTCTCTTGTCCACCTGTGCCAGCACTGCATGCAAGTTCAAAACCCATGGTGCATGTACTAGATGGGTTGACTAGTAGAGGTGCCCTAATGTATTTGATAAACTGCTCTGGAAGGCTTTGCAGATATTTATCCAACCACCTAACCAATTCTTCCAGTCTTCCTTTGTGTCACAGTTTGAAGTATTTATATACCTAAGATAAATATTCAGTTTTCACTTCTTATGACTTCTCAGTATAAAAAATTGAAAATCTTGATTTATTATATCATTGTTTATACTATCAGGTTTATTTTCGAAAGAGAAGGACGCCCATCTTTCGACACAAATCGCAAGATGGGCATCCTTCTCACAGGGTCGCTCAGATCGGTATAATGGAAAGCCTTTTTGGGCGTCCCTAACTGCTTTCCATAGTGGGGACGACCAAAGTTCCCAGGGGCGTGTCGGAGGCGTAGCGAAGGCGGGACTTGGGCATGCCTAACACATGGGCATCCTTGACCTATAATGGAAAAAAAAGGGCGCCCCTGACGAACACTTGGACGACTTTACCTGGTCCGTTTTTTCTTACGACCAAGCCACAAAAAGGTGCCCGAACTGACCAGATGACCACCAGAGGGAATAGGGGATGACCTCCCCTTACTCCCCCAGTGGTCACTAACCCCCTCCCACCCTCAAAACCTTTTTTTAAAAATATTTTTTGCTAGCCTCTATACCAGCCTCAATTATCATACCCAGCTCCATGACAGCAGTATGCAGGCCCCTGGAGCAGTTTTAGTGGGGGCAGTGCACTTCAGGCAGGGGGACCCAGGCCCATTCCCCCCTACCTGTTACACTTGTGGTGGTAAATGTGAACCCCTCAAAACCCACCTGAAACCCACTGTATCCACATGTAGGTGCCCCCTTCACCCGTAAGGGCTATGGTAGTGGTGTACAGTTGTGGGGAGTAGGTTTTGGGGGCTCAGAACACAAGGTAAGGGAGCTATGTACTTGGGAGATTTTTCTGAAGTCCACTGCAGTGCCCCATAGGGTGCCCGGTTGGCATCCTAGCATGTCAGGGGGGCCAGTACACTATGAATGCTGGCTCCTCCCATGACCAAAGGGCTTGCATTTGGTCGTTTTTGAGATGGGCGTCCTTGATTTCCATTATCGCCGAAAATCAGAAACGACCAAATCTAAGGACGACCATCTCTATGGATGACCGTATTATCGAAATGAAAGATAGATGCCCATCTTGTTTTGATAATATGGGTTTCCTCGCCCCTTCGCCGGGACGTCCTGCGAGGACGTCCTCAGGAAAACATGGGCGCCCCTTTCGATTTTGCTTCTCCACATGGTCATGTTTTCAGTTTACATGTGTTTCTATTAACTTTATTTATTTCCATTTATATGCTGCTTTCCTTGAATATACTTTTAGATTTTCAAAAACACTAGGAACAATGTTGGAATTATAATTTTAATTTATGATAGAATGTTTTAAAGTCTATGACATTATTTTTTTTAGTTGTTCAGGTTGGATTTCCATGCCTTGGGAATCAAGATGGGGTAGCAGCTTTTGAAGTTACCGTGATCATAATGAATTCAGAAGGCAACATTATTCTCCAGACACCACAAAATGCCATCTTCTTTAAGACTTGTCAGCAAGGTAATTGATGCCCTGAGCAATGTTAAGAGTTTCAGTAGCAATGTTAAGAGTTTCAGGTCTTCAAGCTGCTGTTTTTTTCTCTAAGAGTAAAGCAGGGGTTAACTAAAGTCATCAGTGGTACACAATTTATAATACTGGAAAGTAAGCATTTTCAACCAAGTCTACACCCGGAGAATGTAGAAATGAGAATTTATGTCAATTTTAATAAAGCAGTTTTATACCTCTCTATATAATTTAGAAAAATTGTCCCATATGCAGAGAATATTGAGGGGCATTAAAAAAAAAAACGTCCTGCTCATAACGTCCAAAAAAAAAAGTTAATCTGTCAGCCATAATCAAACAGGAAAAACGACTAGATTTCCTGTTTTCTTATAATTCTGAGATGGATGTTTTTGCATTGAAAACATCCAAAATGAATAGCCATTTTCCAAAGTGAAACGTCCAACTTTTGAACAACAAAAAACCAGGGCGGTGTTTAGACCTGGAAGAATACACTTGAAAAAGAAATCAGAAAAAAACCAAAGTTACAGAAAACCCACTTAATAGAGGAAATAAAATCATCCATTAGTCCACGATATTGCTGGCGTCAATCAGGAACTATAAATATAAAAAAAGAAATAAAACCCTTACAACAAGGCAGATGAATCCCATACAGTGACAGCTGGATTACATGCTAACCAAAGGGAACTACCATCACAGTCGGACCACCCTCCCAAGCCACCTAAAATTCTAACAATTGTTTAGGTTCAAGAAATAAATCACCACCATTAAATTTTTACATGACATATAACAGGAAATTTTAACAACTAAGATGACCCCATTGTCAAGACCCTTGGGCAAAACCCCCCAAAAGTCCTTATGGCACCTTAGGATCACCAAAGAAAAAAAAAAAGGGAAATAGACAAACATTAGAACCCAGAAATTGTTCATACATATTTCTGAGGTAATTATATAACACCAAATTTCTGTCCAGTTCCAGGGCAAAAGGTTACTAACAGAGTAGATCTAAACACCTTGTATTTCCACCTTAGCCTTGATAACCCCAGACTTCTCTGAAGACAACTGCTTAATCTCAAAGGCATCCAGACTAAGTAGCAAAACATCCTTTAAGAACATTTTAAACAGTTCCATAGCTGACAAATAGTGGGTTACTTAGAAGTTCAACAGTCTCAAATTATTATTTTGCTATTCTGTTTTTTTAGTAGCTTTGCTTATGCACACTTCTAATTTGCTTTTTATTTTTTTCAATAAGAATTATTAATATGATTATTATTACTTTGTGAAGCTAAATGTCCTGGAGGATGCAGAAATGGAGGTTTTTGTACTGAAAGACACATCTGCGAATGTCCTGATGGATTTTATGGTCACTACTGCGAAAAAGGTAGCTTAAATATTCATTGCATTCTTTATTTTCTATACTAATATTACAAGAGGTCTTATGACAATAAGACTAATCTTCATTCCATGCCTTTTAAAAGAACTTTTCAAGTGGTCTTTCCTTTAGTACTCAGGATATATACTGAAACTAGTCTCTGTAAACCTGGAAGATATAAACAGGGCAAATTTACAAACTAAAGAGTGGCAAGTCACCTGGATGGGATGATATATACCCCAGAGTACTGATAGAACTATAAAATGAAATTGTATATCTATTATTGGTAATTTGTAACTTATCCTTAAAAAATAAAGTGTGATACCTAAAGATTGGAGGATGGCCAGTAAAATGCCAATTTAAAAAAAGGGTTTCTGAGGTGACCAGGGAAATTAAAGACTGATGAGCCTGGCAAAATGATAGAGATCATTACAAAGAAAAAGGGGACGCTTCTACTACAGTGGGGTAAGTTTTACACTTACCTCACATTTACCACAAAAAGTAACATGAGGTAAGTGTAAAGCTTATGGGGCTCATTATCAAAGTACATGGACATCTCAAAATGGCAAAAAAAAAAAAGTCTATTTGCCAAAAACATTGATTTGCAGTTTTGGAACAGTGGAATTTGGACATCCTACACTGCAGTTTATCCATATAGCATGTTGTGGGTGTATTTTGGACAGGATTAGGGAGGGCCCAAAATTAGGATGTCCAACAGTGATGATCAAATAGGAAGAAATGTTGAAGTCTAAAAAGAAGGATGTTTTTATTTAGACCTGTTTCAGTCACATCCAGAGTAAAAAAAGGTTCTCTGATTAAGCAGCTGACCACTGGAGGGATTAAAGCATGATGCCTCATGAAACCCCCAGTGGTTGTTGTCCCCCTCCCTCTCTCCTGAAAATGAAACTGGAAAAGAATACTAGGCTGTCTGACAGTATCAGGTTTTATGGCCATTCTGAACAAAGCAGAAAGCAGATCTGAGAAATAGCCTAGTAGTAGTCAGTGCAACCGACTGTAAACCAGCTCTCTTTTTATTTCCTTTAAATTGTGAGCCCTCTAGAAACAGACATATACCTAAATATTTATGACATGTGCAAGCCTGAAGGTTATTGAGGCAGTATACAGTCAGGTGCAGTAGGTGTTTCCCTGTTCCCAGAGGGCTCAGCATTTAAAATAAGTTGTAGGGAGATATGAACCTGGGTGCCCTGGTTTACAGTCCTCTGCAAGGATGTCTGTGTGGCCATTTCTGTAAAAATGCTGCCAGAGAGATATCCTTGCCCTTGGATTTTTGGCATTCATAATTTGGACATTTCAGTTTGTAAAATGGCTGTTCATTTTGGACATTCTCACGTATTTTCAAACAGGAAACTCCAACATGTTTCCTGTTTGAAAATGGCTGTAAGATGGACTTTTTTTTGGATGTAATGTGCAGGACTTCCCAATTCTGACTTGGATGTCCTTTCGAAAATGCCCCTGCATGTGTTAAAGGCAGGGGACATGTCCAGCATCTGCAATGCATTTACTACACAGGGCAGTGGGTTACTGCAGAGGAACTGCGTTAATGTGAGCTGTCTGGCAATGCAGATAATGGAGGAGTGACCTGGCAGAAATAAATAATGCTCATGAAAGATGCCGTGGCAGTGCTCCTCCCCACACACATTGCCCCATCCGATTCCTTCTGCCAAGCCCTCACCATCCAATCTCCCCGACATCTACCTCCCCAATCCCCCAACCCCCTGATCACACTCTGTAACATCTCCTTGAAAGCATACCCATCCGATCCTCCTAACCCCTCAATCAGCAAAGCTCAAGAGACACCTCCTCTGACCCAAAGCCCCACCTACATATCTCCCTAGGAACACTCCCTCCTACCCTTCCAGCCCCCTGGCTCTCCATCACTCATGGGCCTTACCTGAAGGTGATCAAACTGGATTGGGGCAGGAGTGGTCCTCTTCTGCTCCCACCTGTCTGGGTCTGACTCACAAAATGGCTGCCATAAACCATAGCCGTAGTCTCACAGTACTACCACTAACACACGGTAACAACTCATATGCTAGGTGTCACAGTTGCCCACACTTTTGCCCGCCCTATCATACCCAGACCTGGCCCACTTATTCATTACACAGATAACACAGTGTTTTTAGCACTCAAGCTCTCGCACATTTGACAGTTGTGCATGACTGTTTATTGTGCTGAAAGCCCTGCAGCTTGGTAGAAAGGCCCCAAAGTTACAGAACATATACATAGAAACGGATTAATGGGGCAAGGCCAACATGCATTTAGCCAAGGGAAATCTTGCCTCACCAATCTGCTACGTTATTTAAAGGGGAATAAACGTGAGCTGGTTGATATTTTGGATGTGGATTTTCAGAAAGCATTTGACAAGTACCTCATGAACAATTCTTAAAGAAATTGAAAAGTCATGGGCAAGGAGACAGTATCTTCCTATGGATTAGCAAGTGGTTAAAAGGTAGAACACAGACAGTAGGATTAAATGGTAATTATTTTAAATGGAGAAGAGTAAATAGTGAGGTTCCCCAGGGGTTTGTATTGGTACCACTGCTTTTCAACATATATAAATGACCTGGGAACAGGAATAATGAGTGAGGTAATCAAAATTTGCTGATGACCTGCAGTTATTCAAAGATGTTAATTCAGACTGGATTGTGAGAAATTGCAAGAGGGGCAGTGGGTATCAAAATAGGAAATTAAATTTACTGTGAGCAAATACAAAATGATACACATAAGGAAGAGGTACCCAAACTATAGCTACAGGATGCAAGATTCTACATTAGGATTCGCCACCCAGGAAAAGGATTTAGGTATTGTTGTTGATGGTAAGTTGAAATCCTCTGCTTAGTGTGCAAGGATGGCAAAGAAAGCAAATAGAATGTTAAAAATTATTCGAAAAGGAATGGAGAATAAAACAGAGAATATTATAATGCCTTTGTATAGCTCCATGGTGCAACTGAACCTCAAATATTGTGTGCAATTCTGGTCACCGCATCTAAAAAAAGATACAGTAAAATTAGAAAAGGTACATAAAAGGGCAACCAAAATGATAAAAAGGAATGAAATGACTCCCCTGTAAGGAAAGGCTAAAGCGCTAGAGATCTTCAGCTTGGAGAAGAGATGGCTGAGGGGGAGATGTGATAGATGTCTACAACATCATGAATGGAGCGGTAGAGGTATACAACGTAGCCAGAAGCCATCCCGCCTTATTCCCCCACCTATGTAGTTGGTATTTGTATTATTGTATATCCCTAAGGGCTCTCTGATTTAATATTAAATTAATCTTGTGCCTGATGCCCATATACTGCTGCCTAACCTGATCTGGGCCACCCCTCACCAGAGATGCCTTAATTGAGTGCAGTTGTCGTGCCAAAGCCACTAATTCCCGCTCTTGTTCTTTGCGCTTCCTAGAGCTGTATTCGATTATCTTTCCTCTGAGAACCGTTTTCCCTGCCTCCCAATAGACCATGGGGTCCACCTCAGCTGGGTCATTGTCCTCTACATAGTGCTTCCACTCTGCACCCAGGAAACTCTTAAAATTCGTCATCCAAGTAGAGGGAGGGGATTCATCCTCCATCCTCCTGGTTGCCTCCTAGGGGAAAGACCCATCACCCACCCATACCATACTATGATCAGAAACCACTCCATCCTCTATGTCTGCTTCCTGGCTGAAGATAAAAAGGTTGGGGAACTAGTATGCAATCCAGCTGCACCTGCACTTTATGTACCTGAGAGAAAAATGTAAAATTGCATTCATCAGGGTGAAGTACCCGCCAGATATCAAGGAGATCCAATTTTTGCATTAAAAAATTTACTCCCCGTGCCTCGTGACCTTTGGGCCTTGTCTTTGGGGGGGCTGCAGTCCAGCAATGGGTCAGCCGTGATACTAAAGTCTCCTCCCACTATTAATGCATACCCATGAAATGCTGCCAATATAGCTAACAGTTTGGAGAAGAAACTATGTGAATAACCATTGGGGGCATAAACAGAGCAGATAGCTACCTTTCCCCCTTGTAATTCCCCCATCCAGACAACATAGCGGCCCTTTGGGTCTGCAATGGTCTTATGACATAAAAAAATCCAGTTTCTTATGGATCAAGATTGCCACCCCCTCTTTGCTTGCCATTATAAGATGCAGATACAAACTCTCCAACCCAATCTATTTTTAATCTAGCATGCTCATGACAGGTTAGGTGAGTTTCCTGCAGGAATAAAACATCCACCCGAGAACGTTTGACATAATTCATAATCTTTGTGCGTTTTACAGGTGAATGTATTCCATCCACGTTTAATGTAGCAATTCGTAGGTCACCCATTCTACCACTGATAAAGTTCTATTCTCCGAGGACAAGCAGGCTGCTTGTTCTCACTGATGGGTGACGTCCGCGGCAGCCCCTCCAATCGGAATCTTCACTAGCAAAAGCCTTGCTAGCCCTCGCGCGCCGATGCGCACCGCACATGCACGGCCGTCTTCCCGCCCGAAACCGGCTTGGGCCGGCCAGTCTTCTTTTCTCCGCGCTCGGTACGGTTGTGTTTACCGTTCGTGCCCCGGAAAGTCGACCTCGTGCGTCGTTTTTCAACATTTTCTGTGAGAAATCCAGAAATCCTTTTTTCCTTCCTCTACTTCAAGTGTTTTCGCCCCGTTAAGTTTTCTTTCGTCGTCGGGGCAGGCCTTTCTTAGGCCTTGGTCGAAATTTCCCCTTTTTTCTGTGCCAAATTTCGCCATTTCGTCTTTCGATTTCGCCGGCGTGATTTTTCCGCCCATGACATCGAAGCCTTTCAGCGGCTTCAAGAAGTGCACCCGGGTAATCTCGCTCACTGACAGGCACGCGTCGTGTCTTCAGTGTCTGGGGGCTGGGCACCGCCCTCAGGCCTGTAGTCTGTGTTCCCTTTTGCAAAGGCGGACCTCAGGTAGCGAGGTTAGCCCAGTGGAACGTTTGTTCTCGGGCTCTTCGTCGGCATCGGCACCGGGGGGTATCGAGTGCATCGACGTCTTCAGCGTCCAGACCTTCAACCTCGGCGGCCAGTGCATCAAGTGCATCGAGGCATCGGCCCTCTGCATCGGCGCCGAGACATCGGTTAGCTTCATCGACGTCGGTGGTACCGGGACCTCGTCTGCTGATGTCGTCGGACGGTGGTGCTTCGTCTGGAGTGCAGGTGAGGGCTGTCCATTCCCCTGCTGGTGGCGGTGAGCCTTCGGGTGGGTCTCCCCCTATCCTGAGGCTCCTGCGTACAGCCCCCCGAGACCGACCCTCTTCGGTCTCGGCCCCGAGGAAGCGACGGCTGGATTCTACGTCCTCCTCGTCGGTACCGGGAAGCTCCGGTGACATGCTTCGTCCCAAGAAAGTCAAGAAGCATCGTCACCGTGTCCCCTTCCCGTGTCGGTACCGGAGCTCTGGGTCGCCGAAGGAGTCGGCACCCAGCAGGCATCGACGCCGAGGTACCGCTCACCCTCTGTTCAGGAGGTGTCGATGCGCTCCACTCTGGACAGCCCGGAACAGCCCTCCACGCCCCGGAAAAGGGTTCTGACGTCGACGCCTGCATCGACCTCCATGCCCTTTCTCTGCAGCGCTCTGAACGAGAGCCTCCGGGCGTCCTCCCCAGAGATTCTGGGAGAGCTGTTGCGCCCTACCCCTCCCGGTACCGGCGTGTGCTTGCGCCACCGTAACCGTCGAGCGTGGCGCCGGCTGGCCCATCGCCCGAGGTGAGGTCTCCGGCGTCGGTGCCGGCGGCGTGCGGTACCTGCTGCCGTCGCCTCCCAGGAAGGCTCCCCGACTACGTCGGCGGAGGGAGCTTCGACGATGCGGGCGAGGGAGCCTACCTTCTCTACGCCCCCATCGTGGAGTGGCTCCACGGAGTCGAGTCGGGCTCGTTGCAACACAGGTTCGTGACTTGTGTCTGACACGAGGGTGAGGCCTCGTGGGAAGAGGAAGAAGACCCCAGATATTTCTCTGACGAGGAGTCTGAGGGTCTTCCTTCCGATCCCACTCCCTCTCCTGAAAGGCAGCTTTCTCCTCCTGAGAGTCTGTCTTTCGCTTCCTTTGTCCGGGAGATGTCTACGGCCATCCCCTTCCCGGTGGTTGTGGAGGACGAGCCCAGGGCTGAAATGTTTGAGCTCCTGGACTATCCTTCTCCACCTAAGGAAGCGTCCACTGTTCCCTTGCATCATGTCCTCAAAAAGACATTGCTTGCGAACTGGACCAAACCTTTAACTAATCCCCACATCCCCAAGAAGATCGAGTCCCAGTACCGGATCCATGGGGACCCAGATCTGATGCGCACTCAGTTGCATCATGATTCTGGAGTGGTGGATCTGGCCCTAAAGAAGGCTAAGAGTTCTAGGGAGCATGCTTCGGCGCCCCCGGGCAAGGACTCTAGAACCTTAGACTCCTTTGGGAGGAAGGCCTACCATTCTTCTATGCTCGTGGCCAAATCCAGTCTTACCAGCTCTACATGAGCATACACCATGCGGAACAATGTGCGGCAGTTGGCGGGCTTGGTTGATGCGCTCCCCCCTGAGCAAGCCAAGCCGTTTCAGGAGGTGGTCAGGCAGCTGAAGGCGTGCAGGAAATTCCTGGCCAGAGGGGTGTATGACACCTTTGATGTTGCGTCCCAGGGCCGCTGCTCAAGGTGTGGTGATGCGCAGGCTCTCATGGCTGCGTGCCTCCGACCTGGAGAATAGAATCCAGCAGCGGATTGCGGACTCGCCTTGCCGTGCGGATAACATTTTTGGAGAGAAAGTCGAACAGGTGGTAGAGCAGCTCCACCAGCAGGACACCGCATTCGACAAGTTCTCCCGCCGGCAGCCTTCAGCCTCTACCTCTACAGGTAGAAGATTTTTCGGGGGAAGGAAGACTGTTCCGTACTCTTCTGGCAAGCGTAGGTACAATCCTCCTTCTCGACAGCCTGCGGCCCAGGCTAAGCCCCAGCGCGCTCGCTCTCGTCAGCAGCGTGCGACCCAGCAAGGCCCCTCGGCTCCCCAGCAAAAGCAAGGGGCGAGCTTTTGACTGGCTCCAGCAGAGCATAGCCGACATCCAAGTGTCAGTGCCGGGCGACCTGCCAGTCGGAGGGAGGTTGAAAGCTTTTCACCAAAGGTGGCCTCTCATAACCTCCGATCAGTGGGTTCTCCAAATAGTCCGGCAAGGATACACCCTCAATTTGGCCTCAAAACCTCCAAATTGTCCACCGGGAGCTCAATCTTACAGCTTCCAGCACAAGCAGGTACTTGCAGAGGAACTCTCCGCCCTTCTCAGCGCCAATGCGGTCGAGCCCGTGCCATCCGGGCAAGAAGGGCTGGGATTCTATTCCAGGTACTTCCTTGTGGAAAAGAAAACAGGGGGATGCGTCCCATCCTAGACCTAAGGGCCCTGAACAAATATCTGGTCAAAGAAAAGTTCAGGATGCTTTCCCTGGGCACCCTACTTCCCATGATTCAGGAAAACGATTGACTATGCTCTCTGGACTTGAAGGATGCCTACACACACATCCCGATACTGCCAGCTCACAGACAGTATCTGCGATTTCAGCTGGGCACACGTCACTTCCAGTACTGTGTGCTACCCTTTGGGCTCGCCTCTGCGCCCAGGGTGTTCACAAAGTGTTTGGCTGTAGTAGCAGCGGCACTTCGCAGGCTGGGGGTGCACGTGTTCCCATATCTCGACGATTGGCTGGTGAAGAACACATCCGAGGCAGGAGCCCTGCAGTCCATGCAGATGACTATTCGCCTCCTGGAGCTACTGGGGTTTGTGATAAATTATCCAAAGTCCCATCTTCTCCCAGTGCAGAGACTCGAATTCATAGGAGCTCTGCTGGATTCTCGGACGGCTCGCGCCTATCTCCCAGAGACGAGAGCCAACAACTTGTTGTCCCTCGTCTCGCGGGTGCGAGCGTCCCAGCAGATCACAGCTCGGCAGATGTTGAGATTGCTAGGCCACATGGCCTCCACAGTCCATGTGACTCCCATGGCCCGCCTTCACATGAGATCTGCTCAATGGACCCTAGCTTCCCAGTGGTTTCAGGCTGCTGGGGATCTAGAAGACGTGATCCACCTGTCCACGAGTTTTCTCGCATCCCTGTATTGGTGGATGATTTGGTCCAATTTGACTCTGGGACGTCCTTTCCAAATTCTTCAGCCACAAAAAGTGCTGACCACGGATGCGTCTCTCCTGGGATGGGGAGCTCATGTCGATGGGCTTCACACCCAAGGAAGCTGGTCCCTCCAGGAACGCGATCTACAGATCAATCTTCTGGAGTTACGAGCGATCTGGAACGCTCTGAAGGCTTTCAGAGATCGGCTGTCCCACCAAATTATCCAAATTCAGACAGACAACCAGGTTGCCATGTACTACGTCAACAAGCAGGGGGGCACCGGATCTCGCCCCCTGTGTCAGGAAGCCGTCAGCATGTGGCTCTGGGCTCGCCGGCACGGCATGGTGCTCCAAGCCACATATCTGGCAGGCGTAAACAACAGTCTGGCCGACAGGTTGAGCAGGATTATGCAACCTCACGAGTGGTCGCTCAACTCCCGAGTGGTGCGCCAGATCTTCCAAGCGTGGGGCACCCCCTTGGTGGATCTTTTCGCATCTCGAGCTAACCACAAAGTCCCTCAGTTCTGTTCCAGGCTTCAGGCCCACGGCAGACTGGCATCGGATGCCTTCCTCCTGGATTGGGGGGAGGGTCTGCTGTATGCTTATCCTCCCATTCCTCTGGTGGGGAAGACTTTGTTGAAACTCAAGCAAGACCGAGGCACCATGATTCTGATTGCTCCTTTTTGGCCGCGTCAGATCTGGTTCCCTCTTCTTCTGGAGTTGTCCTCCGAAGAACCCTGGAGATTGGAGTGTTTTCCGACCCTCATCACACAGGACGAAGGGGCGCTTCTGCATCCCAACCTCCGGTCCCTGGCTCTCACGGCCTGGATGTTGAGAGCGTAGACTTTGCCTCTTTGGGTCTGTCAGAGGGTGTCTCCCGCATCTTGCTTGCTTCCAGGAAAGATTCCACTAAGAGGAGTTACTTCTTTTTATGGAGGAGGTTTGCCGTATGGTGTGACAGCAAGGCCCTAGATCCTCGCTCTTGTCCTACACAGACCCTGCTTGAATACCTTCTGCACCTGTCTGAGTCTGGTCTCAAGACCAACTCTGTAAGGGTTCACCTTAGTGCAATCAGTGCATACCATTACCGTGTGGAAGGTAAGCCGATCTCAGGACAGCCTTTAGTTGTTCGCTTCATGAGAGGTTTGCTTTTGTCAAAGCCCCCTATCAAACCTCCTACAGTGTCATGGGATCTCAATGTCGTTCTCACCCAGCTGATGAAACCTCCTTTTGAGCCACTGAATTCCTGCCATCTGAAGTATTTGACCTGGAAGGTCATTTTCTTGGTAGCAGTTACTTCAGCTCGTAGAGTCAGTGAGCTTCAGCCCTGGTAGCCCAGGCCCCTTACACCAAATTTCATCATAACAGAGTAGTCCTCCGCACTCACCCTAAGTTCTTGCCAAAGGTCGTGTCGGAGTTCCATCTGAACCAGTCAATTGTCTTGCCAACATTCTTTCCCCCGTCCTCATTCCTGCCCTGCTGAACGTCAGCTGCACACATTGGACTGCAAGAGAGCATTGGCCTTCTATCTGGAGCGGACACAGCCCAACAGACAGTCCGCCCAATTGTTTGTTTCTTTTGATCCCAATAGGAGGGGAGTGGCTGTGGGGAAACGCACCATATCCAATTGGCTAGCAGATTGCATTTCCTTCACTTACGCCCAGGCGGGGCTGGCTCTTGAGGGTCATGTCACGGCTCATAATGTTAGAGCCATGGCAGCGTCGGTAGCCCACTTGAAGTCAGCCTCTATTGAAGAAATTTGCAAAGCTGCGACGTGGTCATCTGTCCACACATTCACATCTCATTACTGCCTGCAGCAGGATACCCGACGCGACAGTCGGTTCGGGCAGTCAGTTCTTCAGAACCTGTTTGGGCTTTAGGATCCAACTCCACCCCCCGAGGGCCCTGTTTGTTCTGTTCCAGGCTTTACTCTCAGTTAGTTGGTAAATTTTTTAGGTCAATCTCAGTTATGTCCTCGCCGTTGCGAGGCCCAATTGACCATGGTTGTTGTTTTGAGTGAGCCTGGGGCTAGGGATACCCCATCAGTGAGAACAAGCAGCCTGCTTGTCCTCGGAGAAAGCGAATGCTACATACCTGTAGAAGGTATTCTCCGAGGACAGCAGGCTGATTGTTCTCACAAACCCGCCCGCCTCCCCTTTGGAGTTGTGTCTTCCCTTGTCTTTGTTTTGCTACATATGAGACTGGCCGGCCCAAGCCGGTTTCGGGCGGGAAGACGGCAGCGCATGCGCATCGGCGCGCGAGGGCTAGCAAAGGCTTTTCTAGTGAAGATTCCGATTGGAGGGGCTGCCGCGGACGTCACCCATCAGTGAGAACAATCAGCCTGCTGTCCTCGGAGAATACCTTCTACAGGTATGTAGCATTCGCTTTATGATGGTGCAGGTCATCCATTGCGGAGGCTATAGATGGCGCCCCAGCTTTGCCGCCCTCACCCGTATGGGGCATACCTTTCACCAAGACAGAACTAGGCTTCAGCATTTTCAAGGGCACGGAGTCCCACCCTCTCCCCTCTAAGTCCCATAGCAAAATTAACAACCTGTTGAACTCCCCCCCCCCCCCCTCCAGCCATTCACTCCATCTTCCTCTTCCACCATGCACTCCCTCCTCCCTCCAAACCCCATGCATATCCTCCAATCACACACAGAAAGATTATCCAGCCCCATGCCCCCTCCCCCCTCTGCTGCCCATACTCCCCCATCCCCTCTCTCTCTTAACCCCCCCAGTCTGCTTCACTTCTATAGCTTCCCCGCTCCCTCCCCTCCTCCCTCCTATCCATCCAATAAGTACTAAGCAGATACATTGCGCCCCCCTTATATAGAGGAGTCCCACCAACAAGAACAAAGAACTCCATCATATATTTCCAATGAACTAAACACATTTCAGCCATTGTCAGGGATGTCCACAGACGATCTTTGGGGAGAAAAAAAACAACTCTCACAATCGTGACTCACAGCACTATGTTCTACCACAAACATGGACCCTCACTCAGGAGGTGGCAGCTGCTCTATGAACGCACGTACTCTTCAGCCGCTGTAAAGATTAAATTTCTGTTGTTGTGGAGCAGTCTCACTCTCGCCGGATATTGAAACGCAAACTTGATGCCTCTTTTGAAAAGTTGGAGCAGAAAGGCGCCAAAACCCTCCACTGTTCTGAAACACGTGGTGATAAATCTTGAAACAAGAGTATTTTAGAGTCTTTGTAATCCAGGGTGCGCGAGTGTTTGTACAGTTCCAATAGCCTGGCCTTAGTAGCATAGTTCAGGTAACGTACTATAACTGGTCACGGTCTGTCAGCCTCCTCTCTCCGAGTCCCCACCAATGCACTCTCTCCATGTGGATTGGGCCCGCTTCCCGAGGAAACCCAACCGCCTCCAGCAGCCATTTTTCCGTTATTTCCAGCAGATCTGATTCTTTGATAGCTTCTGGGAGGCCCACTGTAAGCAGATTGTTTTGCCTGGCCTGGTTCTCTTGGTCTTCCACCCATTCCAACAAGCATGCATGCTGTGTCTCCAGCGCTCCTATCTTTTCCTCCAACACTTGTACTCAGTCCTCTTGGGCGAAGATATGCTCTTCCGCCTGCTGAATGCGCGCCGCCAGGCCAGCTACTGAGTCTTTCAGTTCATCTATAGCAACATGCAGCTTGGCAAGCTTGTCATCTAACAGTTGTGACATTTTTCGCATTGAGAGCTGTATAGTATCATCGGTAGCCTGCGGTGTCAAAGGTTCCCACTGTTGGTCTTGCACGCGCTCCCAGCAGTCTGCTCCTTACCAGCGCGGGCCGCTTTGATCGGCATAACAGCCTTTTCTGGCTTCCTTCTTTGAACCTTTTCTAATTCCATTATAGTGTGCACTATTGTTTAAACCAGATATTTTATTAATGATATTGACCCTGAAATGAAAAAAAAAAAAAAAGAATAAAACAAAAAATAAATTCCATACATGACATGGGAAACTACACAAAATGAAAACTTTTGGCCTGCACATCCCTATTGGCGAAAACATAAAACATTAGTAAAAACATAAAGGGTCTTATATTTCAAGGATTTATGCTCCTAACTTTGGTTCATATTGAGGGACATTTTCGATATGACGTATAAATCTGACTTTGGATGCTTTGCTCAAAACGTTCATAATTCAATTGGTGAATACAGTGATCTTTGAAACAGCAAAATGTTTGTATTTTTGTTTTGAAAATGGCCATTTCATAGACGTTGCTGTACTCAGTTCATCTATCTTTTGGACCATTTAAAAAAAAAAAAGAAAAAAAGTCCAAGTGAAAAATGCACAAAATCAAGCCATTGGGGTGTAGGAGAAGCCAGTATTCTTAGCAGACTGGCCACACAGACATCCCAGCCTAGCAGTGCGGCATCCTAGGGAGCACTGCAGTGGACTTCACATAAAAGGTCCCAGGTACACATCTCATCCTTAATTCCCTTATGGTGAGTGTTTATTTATTTGTTTTACCCATCCCAGAGGTATGCTCCACACGCTGTTTAATTTTTAGGGTTTATTTATCCCTCCCAAGACGGTAGTCCACCCACCAATACCTAAGAGTAAATAAATCACCCAAGGCTGCATCAGTTTGCTCTTTATTAGATATCTCATCAAGTATTTGTACAATTGACAGATCAGTTATATCTTACTGGGAGTACAGAATATTGCTATATGAAATTACTTCTATATCTGAGACTTCAAAGAATATACAAGCAACATGTACAATCAATTGGTTATGGGAATATAGTACCCCAGCTACACATAGGTGTTCTCTGGGTCTGAGTCTCTAATGTTTTATTTTACCAGGCAAAGCCAATTAGTAGATATAAAAGACTCAAAGCTACTTATGAGAAAGCAATTGGATTACTTGCCAATTCAGATACAATTGATTGGTTTCTCATGTGAGAGAGCAGCTTGGCTGGTTGAAAGGGTACCAGCTGTGGCTGTCTCTCTCCATTGAAGCAGGAAATACAATCACTTCTATATGCTTATTAACATAACAGGTCATACATAGACAATCTGACAACAATTTCATCTATTGGATATTCTTATATAATGGTTAACACTGGTTATGGTAATGAGTTGATTAGTATTTACTGGAAAAGCTAACAATGGAATAGCTTTTACTGAAAGACTAACCAGCTTATTTTCGAAGGAGATCGCCGGCCATCTTCCGACACAAATCGGGAGATGGCCAGCAATCTCCTGAACCCGCCCAAATTGGTATAATTGAAAGCCGATTTTGGCCGGCGCCAACTGCTTTCTGTCGCGGGGCCGGCCAAACTTCAAGGGGGCGTGTCGGTAGGGTAGCGAAGGCGGGACAGGGGCGTGGTCAGGAGATGGCCGGCTTCACCCAATAATGGAAAAAAGAAAACTGGCCCTGACGAACATTTCTCCAGTTTCACTTGGTCCCTTTTTTTTCAGGACCAAGCTTCAAAAAGGTGCCCCAACTGACCAAATGACCACTGGAGGGAATCAGGGATCATCTCCCCTTACTCCCCCAGTGGTCACCAACCCCCTTCCACCCAAAAAAAAAAACAAACTTTGTTGCCAGCCTGAAATGTCATACCCAGCTCCCTGACAGCAGTTTTTTGTGGGTGCAGTGCACTTCAGGCAGGTGGACCCAGGCCCACCCCCCCCCCCCCACCTGTTACACTTGTGGTGGTAAATGGGAGCCCTCCAAACCTCCCAAAAACCCACTGTAGGTGTCCTCATTCACCCATAAGGGCTATGGTAATGGTGTACAGTTGTGGGGAGTGGGTTTTGGGGGATTTGGGGGGCTCAGCACCCAAGGTAAGGGAGCTATGCACCTGGGAGCTATTTTTGAAGTCCACTGCAGTGCCCCCTAGGGTACCCGGTTGGTATCCTGGCATGTGAGGGGGACCAGTGCACTACAAATGATACACTCCCAACAGTTAACGGAGAGCTTTTGAATCTCTTTTTTAGTGAGGCTATAGCTGTCAGGGAGGCAACAAACTCAAGCTCAAGAAGGGAGGGAAAATGACTGCTGCAACCATGGCATACTGAATAGTGCAGAGGAGTATTTGTCTTTTGATTCGTATTTATATTTTTATTTATTTATTGCTTTTATGAGAAATTCACCCAAGGCAGTGTACATTAAGAATAATCCAGACATAGGCAATAGCCAATTACAGCAGTAAAAAATAATCAAATAGCAATACGCATTATGGCATGGTATGCTACAATGTCAAATGCTGTTGCAAGCATTGCATTAGCTTCCCATTATGTACCAGATAAGATTTAAGATCTTATTCTTGGTACAGAATTCTTAATAATGAAGTTCCTGATATTATAGCATCATCATTAAGAATATATAAACCATCCTGAGCATTGCGGTCAATGAATCAATGCTTGATGGATGGACCAAATCCAAAACAAGTCTGACTTTGTGAGACTCATGAATGTATTTTCTCTGTTCAGACTTCAGCACTCTGGAATGCACTACCTTTAACTTTACAATTAACTACCAGCACAGTAGAATTTAGGAAGAGGCTTAAGACTTTTTTGTTTTCACTTGCTCATTCCAGGCAGCTCTCAGGGTGAGGTACATATTTTATGTAATCAGGTAGAAGATATACTGTAATACTGTTGTATTTTTATTATTTACTAGTGGAACCATGCCTGTTTCCTCAACAATGAAACAGGCCCTAGGAAGGCTGTCATGTAAGCTTTTTTTTTCTCCCTGCCCTCCCATCCGTGTCCCGCGATTCTGTCCTCCCATCTCATCCATGTCCATCAATTCTCCTCTGCCCTGCCCTCCCCTCCCCTTCCCTTCCTCCCTCGATGTCCCACGATTCTCTCCTCCCCTCGATTTGTACCTGAACGTTCTCTGGCTGGCTGGCACTGGCTTCCGTTCGTAACATCCCTCCTGACGTCAGCTCGCCTCCTGCGTTCCCTTCCCTCTCACTGTTTCGCCCTCTGATGTCATTATGTCTTGATGCGAGGGCGGGACAGTAAAGGGGAATGGAACGCTGGAGGCTGGCTGACGTCAGGAGATGTTACGAACCCAAGCAGCAGACATGGAACGTTGGAGGTGCAAATTATTATATAGGATGTCTGGTTGTAACCTACTGTGATTGTTGGATACAGTGGGCTGTAAATTTTAATAAACATAAACATAATCCCCCTGATATTTAAAACCATTTAACCAGCCAAGAATGGCTCCTGGCTGGTTATATGGCACTTAATTGGCTATCCAGCAATATTCAGCGGGAGACAGCTAGTTATGCTGAATATCGCCGGTTAGCGCTTAGTGACTAACCAGTTATATCACGCAATATAACAGGCTATCCGCTAATATTCAACGCATCACCAGATAAGTTTGGTAGCCAAATTAGGTTGCCAAATAGCAGGAATATCTCTAGCCAGTTTAAACTTAACCAGCCAGCGCTGAATATTGGCTTGGCCGGTTAAATTTAAACTGGCCAAAAAACACCCGGATATTCACGTTTCAAGTGTATCGAGCAACTTAATATACTGCCCTAGGGACTAGCCATCAGAGCAGTTTACATTATAATCCAAATTAAATAATAAAAGTAGAAAAGAACTCCATATACAATAGGAAAGAGAAACTGCTGAGGAGCACCTAAATAAAATTTAAAAGAAAAGAATTTAAAATTTAAAAGCATCATCTGGTGGTAACCATGGAATCAGTGATCTGCAAAGACTAAGGCTGAAAGCAACAGTAAACAAATAGGTCTTAAGCTGAGCTTTAAAAGCAAGCAAAGAAGTTTCCAGCCAGAGTGCTATGGGAGCAGCATTCCAGAGCTATGGACCCATGACACTAAATACACCCTTGCACAAGGAAGAGAGGCAAATACCGTGAAGAGGGGAACTTGGAGCAAATTATCCTGAGAGGAATGAAGTGCCTGAGAGGGGCAGTAGGGAAGAAAGGGTAGCCTATGCTCTTCACGGAAGAAATGGGTAACATGCTCATATCGTGTAGCACCAGTAAGAAGATGTATGGCTGCATTCTGAGCTTCCTGTGATGGATATCTTTTTGTGGAATGCCTTCAAGTAGCGCATTGCAATAGTCAAGAAAAAACTAGGGAGTGGAGAAGGACCCGAAAGGCTGAAGGGGTAAATAGTTGGTGAACTGAGTAAAGCATCCACAGTTTGAAGAAGCAATGGCGAACAATTTTAGAAATATAAGGGCGAAAGGTCAGGTCACTGGAAATGTCCTGGTATTGAAAATCCGGGCTGACTGCTGACCATGGGAGTTAGCGGGGCTCCCTCCCATGGTCTGAATATCGGGTCTAATACACATTACAACAGCATAGGATACATTCACAGGTGGAACATATAGCCAGATAAGATAGAGTAACAGGAGATAGATAGAAAATAATGTGACTAATTTAAGGAAATTTGTACATGAAGTCAGAAAATGTGAATGAAAATGATCTCAGCTAGACTAGGAGTGGATAATAAGCAGGTCCTGCTACAGTATGTGCAGCCAGTAAAGACTTGGGAGAAGAGCCAAGCTTTCACCTGCTTTTTGAGGAAGAGAGAGTCTTATGTTAAGCAAATAGTCATGGAGATGCCTTCTTTCCATCTCTTGTGAATGACAAGGCTTTTTGAATCACGTGGGTATTCCACTTGAGGTGCAAGGTTTAAATGAGAGAAAAACAGGTCAAAATTAGAACTTTGTATTACAAAAACACTCAGTCTTGCTATTCATATACTTTAACTTAAATTTGTTTTGACTTTGTTATCTTTTATAAATATAATTTAGCTCTCTGCACACCTCAGTGTATGAATGGTGGACTCTGTGTCACTCCTGGTCTATGCATCTGCCCACCTGGATTCTATGGGACCAACTGCAATAAAGGTACCTATGTGGGGGACAGGAGAAATCACTTTTCTTTTCAACTTTTATATTCTCTCTGCTCTTTTATCATTCTTTCTGTTATACTGTTCTGTTAGTCATAGTGATGACAGACAAAGCTAAAAACCTTTCATTTATTCATTCATTCAATTTAGTAATCTTGTCTTCCAAAGTTAGCCCGAAGAGATTTAAGATTATAATGGTTATCAGAAGGCTAGAATAGGGGGAGCAGGGGTTATTTCAGTAATTCATCCTTTAGAGATAGCAGTTATAGGTTTTTATGGTTTTCCTTGGGTTTTCTAGCTGCAAGCTATCACCCAAAATTCATCTCCAAGAAGATCACATCTTCTCCAAATGTCTAGGGAAAACATAGAACCACAGAGCAGGTAATGTTCAACCCAGAGCTAGTAAACCTTAGATCTGCCACACTGGAAGATAAATTACTGAAAGAAATATTCCTTCCTCCCTCAGTTCTAGCCTTCCAGCAAACACTACTATTGTTACCATTACTATCCTACTATTGCTAAATATGGCGCCTTTACATGTACCAAGAAACAGGTCCTGATACAGATACCAGCCAAGCAATACATTGTTTTACATGTATATGATTTTCTGAATGATGCAAAAACAATGCAGTATACTTACAGAAAGTGAAGGGTATTCACTAAATGTGAAAAAGTGGCATGAACTATAGAACAAACTTCCTGAACATAAAAAGAGCATAGAGCATTCATGTGCTACTGCTGATAGAAGGAATTACAGCAGTCACTGTCAAGTGGACATGGAGCAGCCAGTGAATTACCAGTGAGGTTGAAAAGAAGTATTAACAGAACAAAAAAAAAGTAGGAAGAAATTGGAAAGTGCTGTATGTTACCTAATCTGTTGCTTCCAGCGCTTTAGCAACCCAAGGAGATAATAATCTGATAGATGACCCACACAGTATTAGCTGTTTTGAAACTCATCAGCACAGCAGCATTCTTGACTATTTGGCCCAAATCAAACAGAAGAAAAAGAGGACATGTTATTATCTTTCATGAGGGATACTGAATCATGTCATCAGAGCCAGCCCAAAACGTTATCTGATGCCCTAGGTGAAGCTTCAGCCATAATCCCCCCCCCCCATAGGCAGTGGAATAAGGTGGGCCATAGGTTCTATGGCCCACCAATATTTTGCCCAAACATTATTAACAACTAAAAGGTTTGGTGGCATGGCTGGAAATTGGTTTGTTTGGCCCCCTCCAACCACAAGGATGTTCCACTGCCTCTGGTGCTCCCTCCCCAACCCCCAGTGGTGGTTCTAGATCTTACCCCAGTAGTCTAATATTTCCTTTTCCCGATCCTACCCCCCTTCAGGAAACCAGCTAAACAGTTTGTGCATCTACATTAGCATGGTGGTAAGTGCTTACAGGGTAATTTTTTTTAATGGCTGCATGCTAATGGCAACCTTAACATACAGACATTAGTATACAAAAATAAAAAAATTGTCCATTGCCCCAGGTACAGACATAGGGGTCCTTTTACTAAGTAAAAATGGCCTTAGCATGTGGGGAAAACCTGCATAAAGATGCCTAAGGCCACTTTTTACTGCAGCTTAGTACAAGAATCCTTTGAACCTGGGGCAATGGAGGGTAAATTCATTTGATCACATCAAGTGGGAGAAGTTTGGGGACAGGCAAGATATTGGGGGGGGGGGGGGGGGGAGAGACGATACCAGTTCTGAGGGTTGCAGATGTTTGCTGCTTTAATCTAAGGCACATCAAAGAGGTGGTTTCTGCTAATTCCAGCATTAACCGTGAGAAAGGGGAGTACTCCAGGTGGGAAGTAGGGGATCCTAGCCTGGGAGCAAGAAAAGTGAAGAGTTGTTCAGAGCCAAAGGTAGTAGCCCATAGAGGTACTTATTTGGAGGAGAGGAGGTGGACAGACAGGAAAGTCTGGTCCAAAGATGGAAGATCTGCTTATTGCATAAGTGCTGCAGGCACAGCCTTAGATTGTTTCACCCAGAAGGGATAGGTATGGACAGTTGGAGCAGCGCTGCGTATGCCTTGTAGCACTATAGAAATGCTAAATAGTAGTAGTAGTAGTAGCTGTAAATATATACATATTGTCGAATTATAAAATTGAACTTGAGAAGATACACCATATCCCTAAATTGTTTAGGATTACAATTTGTTTTGATCTTAAGTGGATCTTCAAAGAAGAATTGAACTGCATGTTGTAGAATTTCAGTAAAGTTTGGTTATTTGTACATTGAGCCTGCAAATAGGTGGGAAAATGTGGGATACAAATGCAATAAATAAATAAAATAACTCTCCGGACTGAAGTTTTTTCTTTGAGTGATAGTGAAGTTCATTTATTCCCAGACTGGGAAAGAAAAAAAAAAAAGAGATCAGAGAGTGAAAGACAAATAAAACCCCAGCTCATAACCCTAGAGCCTTCCAAATTTTTATCCAGCTCAGTGAAATAGAAGGATTAAGACCTTGATAAAGTGTGGAAAAGGAAGTGTTGTCTGAAGATGGATTTTCTTTGTGGCCCTGGTGTCGGGATACCCCTGACCCCATATGAGCTAGCTGGTATCCTGGAACTGTGTGTGTGCTGAGACCAGGGTTACACAATCACTGAGATCTAGCCATCAAGAATTATTTAAGACTAGTAAAAAAGGCCAGTTTCTGTATGAAATGAAACGGGCGCTAGCAAGGTTCCCCCCCTCCCTTGGTCTCTCCCTTTGTCCCCTCCGAGTTGCATGCGGTCCTCCCTCCCCTCTGTTTGTAGACAGGAGTGGACGTAAGGCTATGTAGTGCAGTGTAAGCAAGGAAGGCAATTTGGTTAATCTCTGTTTCCCCTGCCCCATGCAGCCGTCACTGCCATACACTCAAAAGAAAGCAAACCTCTGAGGTGCTGCATCCACGTTGTCGTTGAGGTACTACTACTACTACTTGACATTTCTAAAGCGCTACTAGGGTTACGCAGCGCTGTACAATTTAACATAGAAGGACAGTCCCTGCTCAAAGGAGCTTACAATCTAAAGGACAAATGTACAGTCAGTCAAATAGGGGCAGTCTAGATTTCCTGAAAGGTATAAAGCTTAGGTGCCGAAAGCAACATTGAAGAGGTGGGCTTTGAGCAAGGATTTGAAGATGGGTAGGGAGAGGGCTCAGGAAGTTGATTCCAAGCATAGGGTGAGGCGAGGCAGAATGAGCGGAGCCTGGAGTTGGCGGTGGTGGAGAAGGGTACTGAGAGGAGGGATTTGTCCTGTGAGTGGAGGTTACGGGCGAGAGCGTAAGGGGAAATGAGGGTAGAGAGGTAATGAGGGGCTGCAGACTGAGTGCATTTGTAGGTAAGAAGGAGAAGCTTGAACTGTATGCGGTATCTGATTGGAAGCCAGTGAAGTGACCTGAGAAGAGGGGTGATATGAGTATATCGGTTCAGGCGGAATAGAAGACGTGCAGCAGAGTTCTGAACAGATTGAAGGGGGGATAGATGGCTAAGTGGGAGGCCAGTAAGGAGTAGGTTGCAGTAGTCAAGGCGAGAGGTAATGAGAGCGTGGACGAGAGTACGGGTGGTGTGCTTAGAGAGGAAAGGGTGAATTTTGCTGATGTTAAAGAGAAAGAAGCGATAGGACTTGACTATCTGCTGGATATGCGCAGAGAAGGAGAGGGAGGAGTCGAAGATGACTCTGAGGTTGCGGGCAGATGAAACGTGGAAGATGAGGGTGCCATCAACTGAGATAGAGAGTGGAGGAAGAGGAGAAGTGGGTTTTGGTAGAAAGACGATAAGCTTGGGACATGTTCAGTTTCAGGTGGCGGTTGGACATCCATGCAGCAATGTTAGCGGGACGGCAAGTGGCTGCGGCGATGACCATCGGGGAGGAGGGTGGGTGAGGGAGGGCTCATGGCGGGGGTAATTTGGTTAATCTCTGTTTCCCGTGGCCCGTGCAGCCATCATTGCCATACACTGCAAAGAAAGCAAACCTGTGAGGTGTGGAGGAGGGTGTTTGGGGGGACTGTGGGCGGGGGGAGGGGGTGCAGCGGCGACTCAGGAGGGGGGAGGGAGAGAGCAGCGGGTCCAGTAGCGACGGGGATGGTGCGGAGAGAGAGGGTGTTTCTCATGCACGTCGTTGTGATTCTCTGTTTGCCCATGAGTGTAAGCCCCTCCCTCACACCCTCTGACGTTGAGTCTGTCTGGCTGCCTGCCTCCCTCCCAAAGCGGTTTTGTCCCATTTTTGTACGCTCGTTTTGGGCGCCATTTTTGTTTTGTCGGCGCACTGGCAGCTGATTGTCAGGCAGGGGGAGGAGTAGGGAAAAACGCTCCACGTGTTTCCCTACTCCTCCCTTTCTGTTGCGTTCCTTTCATTCAGCGATCAGTTCACTGTAATTGTTCCGCCCTCGACGTCATCACGTTTGATGCGAGGGCGAAGCAGAGAGACATGGTCAGTGGGGTGGCTTCACCACCACGAACTAACGAACCCTTCAGGGATGTGACGGAAGTGGGTGGAGCTTCAGGCTTCATTAGAACGTTGGGGTTGCGAATTATGTCTGGATGGGGCGTGGCTGAGGGCGGGTGTATGAGTGAGAGTGAGTGGTGCTGACAAGCTACAACAGTACAGGGCTTCAGTGTTTCCCTGCCACACAGTGAGCTTTAGAATTGGAGATGAGAATTATTTATATAGATATGTCTTCTTGTAGTATTAGATTGCTCTGTTTCTATTTCTGTTCTATTTTCTTACTTCCATTAGCCTTCCCCTATCCTTGTTTTTAAACCCCCTGCATCTACTAATTGTGCTTTTGGTTATAAATGTGAGTTTATGTCTGAGGATCATTTTAAAGAAACTCCTGAAGCTAATTTGAAATATAGTTTCCCAGTTATAACTAGGCCTTAGGAGTCCAAATCTGTAGTATAATTTTAGGGGTCAAAATTAAGCACATAGCATCCAGTGTTTTCTAAAATGCTGGTTGCTGCTGGCTAAAATAGACCTGAATATTCAGTGCCAGGTAGTACTGCGAGGCTGCTGCGAGAGGTTGCTGTTGCTATTTTGAGGATGCTGTCGCTAGGGACAGGAGTGAGTGGAGTTTGCTCCTGCTAAGGTAGGCCTAGGGCTGTGTGGCGAACCTTTTAGAGACCGAGTGCCCAAACAGCAACCCAAAATCGAATTATTTATCGCAAAGTGCCGGTACTCATTATGGGCGGGGTCACCACATATGACTCCACCCCTATGATAGCCACACCCCTTACACCAGCCATGGCGCATATAAACAGACATCATTGAAATATTATACTAGTATAGGAGAAAAAAATAACATGATTTTCTTCCATTATAAATCATTTCTGTAAGCTGTTACAGCTCCAGTATACCCAGTGCAAAATAAGACAGCAGATGTAAATTCTCCAATTCGACATATTCCAAACACTAAAATGAAAATAAAATGATTTTTCCTACCTTTGTTGTCTGGTGATTTTGTTTTTCTATCCATATTGGTTCTAGTCGCTGATTCTGCTGCTCTCTATCTGTTCTCTTAACTCCGTTTCCAGGGCTTCCTTTCCATTGATTTCTTTACTTTTCTCCTTTCTTCTTCATTTCTTGCCCTCCATCCATGTCCAGCAACCATCCTCTCTCCTCCAGCGTACCTCCTCGGAGTCGGGGTTAAGGCAGTGTGCGTCCATAGCGGCAGCGAAGCGCATGTGCTTCGCTCGACGCGCCTTCAGCCTTCCCTGTCTCTCAAGCTCTGGTCCCGTGCACGCCGCCTTAACCCCGACTCCGAAGAAGTACGCTTTTTAAATTTTAGGAGGAGGGGGGGTTCCTGGTGCTGGGAGGGAGGGAGAGAGGACGGGCGGGCGGCCTGTTGCTCGTTGGGTTGGAGGGAGGGCAGGAGGAAGGCCGAACTGGGAGGGAGAGTGGGCGGACCAGTGATGGCGACGGCGCGCGTGCCAAGGGAGAGGGCTCTGTGTGCCCTCTCTGGCACGCGTGCCATTGGTTCGCCATCACTGGCCTAGGGTCTATCCAGACCAGGAGGGTTGGGGATTAGGTTGACATTCCAGGGGGTGGGGGAGGAGAGTTCTTATTGCTGACTAGGAGAGAGGGAAAGGGGCTGTTTTGGGGGCAGGAGGGGGCTCGAAGGGTTCAAAAAATATTTTAAATAGTTATTTGGGTGCTGGCACCTGCATAGCTAAGCAGCTGAATTTAGGACAGGTTTTGAGCTGTCCTAAATTCACCCAGTGAGCTTTGCAGGTGTCAGCATTGAATGTTTCTGGCACCCGCATAACTGCTAGCTTCTCTCCAACAGTGTCCCTCTGTACCACCCTTAACCTGCCCACTTTTTTAATGGTCAGTCAGAGCCAATATTCTGCGGCACTGCCCTGTTAAGTGCCACTGAATATCAGTGGTTGAGTAGCCCTGAGTGATTTAAGGCTCCTGCCCGCTTAAATCACATTGAATATTGGCCTGATGATTTTTTTCTTTTATTTCTGCAGTTTTATAATACATTCCAAACAGACAGGAAAAAGAAAATGGTTGCAAACCAATTAGCCCACATGAAGGGAAAACACAGATAATTTTGAAAAGAATAAAAGAAAATCAAGTAAAGAACAGCAAATTGAAACCCCCACTACTTTGGTATTGACATTATCCTTAGATCTAGAGGCATCATACTGAGACTGAAGTCTTATTCTCTAGATATAACAAGAGCCTCTCAAGTTGAGCAAGATCAAAGAAAATATCAGATAGGGAAATTTAAAAAAGAAAGTTGCCCCTAGGGCAAGAACCTGAGGTTTTAAAATCAAGAAAGATTTTCTATGTTGTTCAGTTGTCCATTCTACTGGAGAATGCCTTGATAATGAAAATAGTCCCCATCCCCATATTATTTTCACTATCCCCGTGCAGTTTTTTCCTGTCCCCTCCCCATCTCCTCTAATATAAACATAGAAATGTTACACATAGCTAGAAGAACAAAATCTAATTAACTATCAAGAAAAATACTGATTATATAGCTCACCATTTCCTAAAGTCCATCTAAAATGATGAATCCATCAATCATTTCAGGCTTCAGCTGTGTTCTTTTGTCATCTATGGTAAGCTCAGCGAGTGAAAATAGCCTTTCAGATGAGGTACTGGTTGCTGAAACAGCTAAAAGATACTTTGCAAGCTGACATAGTTTAAGCCAAACCATTTCCTTGCTCTGCCAAAATGACACAATGTTCTTCCAAATTGGTGCACTGATGTTTTGGAGATATTATCACTTTAATGCTCCCCATCCCCATAGTAAAACCATGATCATCATCATCATTAACATTACCACAGTAATACCATGCAGATCATCCTTGTCCCCATGGTAATATTGTACAGATCATCTCCATTCCCACGGGATTTACTGTGGTTACCGTGGTATTACCGCTTTCCCAGATTACCATGTCACACTCTACTTGCTACATCTGGGAAATCTGAATTTTAGCTCCACAGAACATAACATCCTTATGTCTAAAATAAGATCTCAAAACCAACATTTTTACATCTTCAAAAAAAGGTTATACAGAGCATAGCTCTGAAAGAAATATCTTGTAAATCCTCCAGAACTGTAGCAAGATTAGTAGAATCCTGAGGCATCAGCGCAACAAACTCTTCTCTGCCTTCCTCTTATTTATTATGTAAAAACAATTAGATAACAATATTTTGTCTGAATTATCCAGAGCTAATACTTCATAAAATACTTCCTAAGAAGTATTTCCACTGAAAGCAGTCTAGTACATAGAAAATTTAATTCACAAGTTTGTAGCTATTCTCCAACAGTTCATACTTAGAATGCACTATAAAAATATGATTTTAAGATGTACCATAAGATAATATAGAAAAATAGCAGCTTTTAGGAAGAATGTTTATTGATTTTGATGAACAGCAAACAGTATTTTTCTAACATTTTAACATAATTGTTTTTTCACTTTGTTCAGCAAACTGCACAATGACTTGCTTTAATGGTGGAACCTGTTTCTATCCAGGAAAATGCATTTGTCCTCCAGGACTTGAGGGAAACCAGTGTGAACTTAGTAAGTGTCAACACTACATTCAATTGTTTCACTTGACCTAAACCAGTTGCAATATTTTATTTGTCTATATCACATCACCAAATGCTGTTTTTGTTACAAGCATTCTGTCTTCATAATCAACTTACAGATGAAATGGCTAGGTCACATTCAACTATATATTGACACTGGCAGTTTCTGGTCATTGCAGGGTTGCCAACTGACAGTAAATGTACTGATGGATAAATCCTCTGTCTTAAAGAACTGCTCTGCTCCCATTCTGGAACCTTGAGACAATTGAATCCCTGCCTCCCTCTTGCCCAAAGTCATATAAAGTCAGTGACCTGACAACTGCCCCCCCCCCCCCCCACCTTCTCTGAATCCCCTTCTTTCTAGCCCAATATCACAAAAAGTCAGAGGTCTGACTGGTCCTTAGCTCCTTCCTTTCCCACTGATGTCAGAGCAAAGACAAGGATGCAGATATTTTTTGTAGGCTCAAGTTGTATTTGTGTTGATGTAAAGTATTACATTGCATTCACATGGCAACTTGAAAACACTTGTCACTAGGAACAAAGGACTTGACATTTTCAGAGGTTTGGCATCGGTCACACATTATCATAAAACAAATCCAATTGTTGAGACTGGATGTCATACTTTTTTGTCATCTGTTAAGCAACTGATCAAACTTAATGAAGAATTTTCTTGCCCAGTTGAGAATTAGATGAATTCATTGATGCCTACTATTGCATGAACTAAGAAGCACAACTGGTGTTTTAGAAGTATATTCATTGATCCTTTTTCATTACCATGCCTTATTTTTAGTATTACTATCGTAATCAGCACCCAGAATTTCCATACATATAGGCATGTAGGTTATAAATACACCCTATGCATATATTTCTCACTGTATATACTGGTTGTGCTGCTTAATATATGTGTACTCTACTCCTACTCATTCTTAAACGTATTTTACCAAAGGTTCCAATAAGCCTTTTATAAAGTTCCCAGGGAAATTTCAGAATCCTGACTTGACTGTTTCTTTTCTGACTTAGATGTGCTCTGTAAAATCTTCCTTCACACGTTTATAAATATGAAGCCTTTGATAAATTATTATTTATTTATTGGGATTTATTAACTGCCTTTATGAAGAGATTCACCCAAGGTGGCGTAGAGTACTTTTAAGGATGTGCAGGAGCACACGTGCATTGTGCAGCACAGCTGGTAAAAAAAAGCATGTCCTGAAAAAGCAGTTTCACTTATTTTCTGGTAGTTCCCTATAGTCTTCCATTCTGCCCCCCATCCCTGTTTTACTTGGGGGTCTAATAGAGTTTTTCTTTTCCCTTTTGCAATATGGATTGTTCAGAAGGAATGGATCCTCAGGAGCTTAGCCGAGATTGGGTGGCAGAGCCGGTGGTGGGAGGTAGGGCTGGTGGTTGGGAGGCAGGGATAGTGCTGGGCAGATTTATACGGTCTGTACCAGAGCTGGTGGTGGGAGGCGGGGCTGGTGGTTGGGAGGTGGGGATAGTGCTGGGCAGACTTATACGGTCTGTACCAGAGCTGGTGGTGGGAGGCGAGGCAGGGATAGTGCTGGGCAGTGGCGTTCCTAGGGGGGCTGACACCCAGGGTGGATCGCTGATGCGCCCCCCACCCCCGGGTGCAGCGCCCCCCCCCGGCAAAACGACACCCCCACCCCGGTGAAAGAACCCTCCCTGGGTGCACGCCACTGGGGGGGTGCCGCGCGCTGGTCAGCTTCCTTCGTTTCCATGCTCCCTCTGCCCCGGAACAGGTTACTTCCTGTTCCAGGGCAGAGGGAACATGGAAACGAAGGAAGCTGACCGGTGCGCGGCACCCCCCCAGCGGTGTGCACCTGGGGTGGACCGCCCCCACCGCCCCCCCCTTGGTATGCCACTGGTGCTGGGCAGACTTATATGGTCTGTGCCCTGAAGAGGACAGGTACAAATCAAGGATGGAGGAGGGACAAGGATGGACATGGATGGGAGGGCAGGGCCCAGGGAGAGAGGAGAAATTGCTGGAAATGGAGGGGAGGGGAGAGAGGAGAATTGCAGGATATGGATGGAGGAGGGAAGGGGAGAGAGGGACATGGATGGATATGGATGGGAGGGCAGGGCCCAGGGAGAGGAGAAATTGCTGGAAATGGAGGGGAGGGGAGAGAGGAGAATTGCTGGATATGGATGGAGGAGGGTTGGGCAGAGAGGGACAAGGATGGACATGGATGGGAGGGCAGGGCCCAGGGAGAGAGGAGAAATTACTGGAAATGGAGGGGAGGGGAGAGAGGAGAATTGCTGGATATGGATGAAGGGAAGGGAAGGGAAGACAGAGGAAGGAGATGCACATGGATGGAGGGGAAGGGAGAGAAAAGAAATGCTGGGCATGGATGGAGGGGAGGGAAGAGAGAGGAAGGAGATGAGATGAGGGAAAAGGAAGAGAGGAGAAAAACTGCACATGGATGGAGAAAATAGGCAGAAGCTGGATCCACTGGACAGTCAAGTCTGCGGAGGACCCAGCTTTTACTTATGGATATAGAGCAAGAAATAAAGAAGAAAGGAGGAAAGTAAAGAAATAAATGGAAAGGAAGCCCTGGAAACGGAGTTAAGAGGACAGATAGCAGCAGAATCAGATACTGTGCCAGCATGATCAGAAAAAGAAAGTCACCAGACAACAAAGGTAGAAAAAAATCATTTTATTTTTATATTAGTGTTTGGAATATGTCCACTTTGAGAATTTACATCTATCTTATTTTGCAATGTATAGCAATTTGTTTCTAAGAATATTGCTGACAATTCCTGTCAGTGTGGCAAGTGGTGAGCGATCATTTTCACGGTTATAAATCATAAAAAATTATTTGCGATCAAGTATTTCGTAAGAAAGGCTTGTAAGCCTTGCCATGATTGCTATTGAGAATGATATATGTGCCCAGTTAGATATCAAAGATTAATTACCAATTTCATGAACATGAAAGCACGAAAAGCTAAGTGGTTGTAAACCCGCTATTTGTTCAGCAATCCCACAAAGATGCACTCCATCTTTCAGCTCCTATTTCCTTTGCATCTTGTGCCACACGGGGGGGGGGCAACTGATAGTCTGCAGGGGGGCACCAGAGACCCTAGGCATGGCCCTGCTCTGACAGCCTTTCCGTGGTTGCGATGTGGCTCTCGGGTGAGTGTGACACCTTTTCTGTTAGGTGCCCTGCAGAGTCACATCAGCAATGCATTGTGGTGGGTGTAGGGTACTGGGCTATACTCCCATGGTGCTTTTCCCCCCTGCTAACTGGGTCAGAGTGTGCCCTATTTTGTTTCCGGTAGTCCATGAGGTAGTGGTCATTTTTGTAAGCCAGTTTTAGATCCCTTTCATGTGTTACCCACGTTAGAAAACGTTATTACCTTGAATGTTGCTGAAAGAGGGCATTGTACAGCATTCTGCCAGCTCGGACCTACTGCTAATCTCAGTATCAGGGAGACTCTTTGCCAGTGGGGCACAACCTCTGATCTGCAGTTAACTGTGAGTAAAGGTGCTTATTCAAATAATGCACTTTTTCAAAGACATTAGTCTTCAAGTGTCAACTGCTGTGCCAAGGTTATACAGCAGCAACAAGTCCTAGAGGCCTGAGTGTGTGCAGGTCCCTGGAGGAATTTTTGTGGGTGCACATTTGTAGGTAGGGGGTTTGGTGGGGGGGCTCAGCACCCACAGTAAGGGAGCTATGCATGTGGGAGCTGTTTCTGAAGTCCACCACACTGACCCCTAGGGTGCCCAGTTGGTGTCCTGGCATGAAAGTGCACTACAAATGCTGGCTCCTCCCACGACCAAATGCCTTGGATGTCGCCGGGTTGGAGATGGCCGACATTTTTTTCCATTATCGCTGAAAAACAAAACCGGCCATCTCAAACCCAGCAACATCCAAGGCATTTGGCCGGTCTAAACCGTATTATCGAAAAAAAAAAAGATGGCCGGCCATCTTTTTGATAATACGGTTCCGGCCAGCTGTTGCGCCATCGCCAAAATAGATCGCCGGCGACGTTCGATTATGTCCCTCCACGTTGCTATGTTTTTTGCCTTCTTTAATTTCTTTTTCTGTTCATTTTTATTGTAACAAGGCTGCATTAATTAAATTGCAATAAATATGCAAGTAATAGCAAAAAAGTGACTTCACCTGGTAGTGTTAGAAATGGCCTCACTTACATGCCCAAGTGCTGATTTTACACCTCACACATTTACTGGCATTTATGCAGGAGCTCGCAAATGTGTGTTTGTGCTGGATTTTTCAAAACTATATGTTCTAGAACAGCCAAGTTCTGAACCTCAAATTTTGGGCTCTTTGAAGGAGTAGTAAGCACACTTGCCCCCTCAATCACTTCTCAAAACTCAAGGTCCAAACAAGATCCTAACTCACAGTTATGAATGATTTGGAGGAAGTGCAAATGCTGAGAGGGAATTTTTTTTGAAAATGCATGTATTCCCCTTGTAAAATGGGAAGTACATATTTTGTAAAAGTCCACTCATAACACATCCATACCATGTCTAGAACATGCCCCCTTGTAATCTATGCATAATTACAGATATACATGTGTATGTAATGGCTTTTCTAAAATCTGTACCTATTTATATGCGTAAGCTAGTTTTTTAGCCATGTAAACGCCACTCAGGCTATCTAAAACGACCTCCTTACTGTATATAAAAGCACTTCCCATGTTGGTTAAGAATTTTTAACTGGGCTACTGTTAACGAGGTCACATTTTATACAATGAGACCTGGAGTCCTGTTTACTAAGCTGTGTTAGAGGATCATTAGCATTTCTTGCACATGCTAAGCATTAGCGCACGCTAACCATGTAGATGCCAAAAATATACCTATAGGCATCCACATAGTTAGCACGTATTAATTTTTAGATGTGCTAAAAACGCTATCACACCTTAGTAAACAGGGCCCCTAGTTCAGTGGTGTGCTGGTAAATTTTTAACAAAAGGCTCTCTCCCCGGTCCACCTCTGCACCCCCCATCCACCTCTGCGCCCACCAAAATTGCAGAGCTGGCTATAGCCAGTGGGTGGGGGGGCAATGCATTACTCTCTCCAGGAAAAAAAAATTAAATGATCCCAGGTTCCAATCTAATTCATGTTTAATGTGGGATAAAATGCCATAAATAAGTAAATAAATATAAACTTTTAATGTTGAGCACCTGATTCTCAAAGGGAACATATTCCAAACACTATAATGAAAATAAAATGATTTTTTCTACCTTTGTTGTCTGGTGACTGTTTTTCTGATCATGCTGGCCCAGTATCCGATTCTGCTGCTATCTGTCCTCTTAACTCCGTTTCCAGGGCTTCCTTTCCATTTATTTCTTTCCTTTCCTCCTTTCTTCTTCATTTCTGGTCCTCAGCTTCTGCCTATTTTCTTCATCCATGTGCAGTTTTTCTCCTCTCTTCCTTTTCCCTTATCTTATCTCCTTCCTCACTCTTCCCTCCCCTCCATCTATGTCCAGCATTTATTCTCTCTCCCCTCCTCTCCCCCTGCCCTCCATCCACCCATGGCCAGCAGTGACCCTCCTCTCCTTTGTCCTCCATCCACCCATGCCCAGCAGTGACCCTTCTCTCCCCTGCCCTCCATCCACCCATGTCCAGCAGCTCCCTTCTCTCCCCTGCCACCCCCTCCAGACTTGTTTCACAAATTCTCCTGCTTCCTCCCTCCCTCCCTCCTGATCCGGTCCCTCACTGACCCTACCTTGGCCATCAAATTCTTCGGGGCAGGCAGTGTTGCCTGCCCGCTGCCATCGCTGACTTTCCTCCGCCGCCCGATCACGCTTCAAAATGGCCGCCGAGACTTACAGAAGTCTCGCGAGGCCGCCTCTGGAAGTCTCGGCGGCCATTTTTAAAGCACAAACAGGCGGCGGAGGAAAGTCAGCGATAGCAGCGGGCAGGCAACATTGCCTGCCCCGAAGAATTCAATAGTCAAGGTAGGATCTGTGAGGGACCGGATCTGTGAGGGACCGGATCCGGAGGGCGGAAGGAGGGAGAGCCGGCTCGCCCTTTCCAACAACCGGCTCGCAAGTCCGGCCAAAATTTAACAACCGGATCTTGCGAGCTGGCTCCAGCACACCACTGCCATAGTTACTAATAACTCAGGTTAACAGTAAAAATAACTGGTCTTAAGGGTAGTCCACATTGATAAATTCCCTCCTCAGTGTACCAATGGAGAGACCTTTCCATTAAAGTTGTACTTAAATTCCTGCAACCAGTGAACATTAGAAATGATAAAGACCAGTGAGTTATCTTATTTTTCATGGGACCAGTTTAACCATGAGGCCATGGCCTAGCTTTGAATATTTGGGCATAATGCCGGTGGCGACGAAAAAAAAACACTGACTGCTACCGGCTGAATATTTACCCCACAAGATTATAAAATATGCCTTATGGGGGAGATTCTATATATGGCACCTAAAAAAAATCAGCTTTGAAATCAGTGCTGACTAAGAGTGTTCTATAATAGAATATGCTTAGTTGACATCTCAGCGCCTAAAACCATCTTCCTCCTCTCTTCCTGCTTTCCATCTTTAGCACCAGGCTTCCCATGGCAGATTACAACAACAGTTAACATGAACCCATCAGGAAACAGGATATCCTCACTGAAATTTGGCCATCTGTATTATATAGAACAGTGTAGAAAAATGAGCACAAAATACAGCATTTATTAGTGCTGTTTCTACCAGCTATTTTTTTAAAGCTGTTTTAGTGATATTCAATTGTTGTTTCATGATATTTATATCTACATATGGGAAGCTTTCAAATAAATTGAAAGCTGTAAAAAAATATATATCCTTTGTCCTTCACCTGTTAAGGCACTGCCTATCCAACTAGAACAGCTTTAGACTTTTTACAGATGGACCACCCATGGGCAGCCTCTTATTTCTAATAATCTTTTTGCTATTGTTTTATCTAACCTCCTTGCCTTCAACCCCCCTCCCCGAGTCCAGCACCACTTTGTTTCCCCTCTCTCTCCCCTCCCCGAGTCCAGCATCAGTTTCCCAGTCTCTCTCTCTCTCTCACTACCCCCCGTCCAGCACTGCTGTTTCCTTTCTCTGTCTCTCCAACCCCCCAAGTCCAGTATCACTTTGTTTCCCTCCTCTCGTTTCCCTCCCCGAGTCCAGCACTGCTGTTTCCCCTCTCTCTCCAACCCTCCCTGAGTACCGCTTTGTGTTCCCCTCTCTCTTCCCCCCCCCCCCCCAGTCCAGCACCATTTTGTTCCCCATTCCCGAGTCCAGCATAGCTTTGTTTCCCTCCTCTCTCTCTCTACCCCCTTGTCCAGCCCAGTGCCCCTTTTGTCACTTCTCACTCCGTGGACCGTCAAACCTCTTTTAGCAGCCCCTGCAGCAATAGCTCACTGCCACAGCCGGTATCAGATTCTTCCCTCTACCGTGTCCTGCTCCTCTAGCTCAGACACTTCCTGTTTGCACGAGGGTAGGACTCGTGACATAAGCAGAGGGAAGGTGCCCTTGGCTTGGATTGGCCGCTGTCGTGGACAGGATGCTGGGCTCGATGGACCCTTCGTCTTTTCCCAGTGTGGCATTACTTATGTACTTATGATCCGACACCGGGCTCAATCAGTCAGCTTGTTATTGCTGCTAAACAAAGTAAGCTTGACAGTCGGGGGAGGGGTGGAGGGAGAGAGGGAGAACAGAAAGTGGTGTTAGGCTTGAGGAAGGACTGGGAGGCATGTTGTGGAATGGTGGGGTAGGAGGAAAGGGAGGGGAGAAAGCACAAATTTTTTAAAAATGCCTGAATAGGCGCCATTAAAAAAAAAAACCTGTTTGGGGGAGCGACTGCTCCCCTGCACCCCCCTAGCTACACCACTGGTCTGAGGGCTTTTACTCGCTGCGGTAAAAAGGGTCCTGGCGTGCGGGAAAAATGGTCCCCACCACTAGCGCAGGGCCCTTTTTCCTGCAGCTTGGTAAAAGGTCCCTTTAATTTGCATTTGGCTCATCGAATCATTACTGGTTTGTTTCTTTTCTTCTTCTTCTTTTTAATAAAAAGAAGTATCCTGATAAATGTCACATTGCTTCTTGAACACGGCATGGTCTTGAATAATTAAACTTTCTCAGCACTTTATTTTTTCTTTCATTAGCATCTTCATGATCCTGAATACTTTCACCATATTTTTTAAAGCTTTTATAGATATTTTTTGTCTTTCTGTATTCTCTTGTAGTTTATAAAGGCTAACCTTGCTTCCTTGTCATTTGATCCACCTAGTCTACTCACTTATACCAGTGTGTGTGTGAATTAGAAACATGAGTCTTATTTTCCCTATGGTGCCCTTCTCTCCTGCCATTAAGTTTGCTTTGTTTTTTTCACAACATACTTGTATTCTGGCACCTCCATTGAATGTATGTTTCATATATCCTTCACCCTATCACAAAAAAAACATTTTCTCATATGCCTTTTTGAGCCTCCCTTCCTTTAGTTTCATAGCATGATCTCTAGTCATTGTACTGTCCCTTTGTCAGAAAAGTCTATGTCCTACCTTTTTGTCGTCATCCCAATCAGATTTTTCCTTCCCAAAGTCTCTCTCCATTTCTCATCTGTCACCTAATTTCTTAATCCAATCTCTCTCACTTTACTCCGAAAGTTGTGTCTTACTCCTCTCTGCCTTCTTTCCTATGCATTTCAGCTCTCTCCTTTCTGAATTGTGGTTTTGTTTACTAACTTTGAGCCATTTAATACTGTCAGTATCTGTGCTGCTGGTAACAGTCACTTCTGTAGCCACTCAGCAATGAGTTACTGAACAGAGCCACTGTATGGGAGCACAATTTCCTGATTAAGGAAGCAGCGGGGGGGGGGGGGGGGGGGGGGGGGGTTGGCATTCCCCTAGCTTCTCTCTCCCAATGGGCCTGCTATATGTCATCAGAAAACACGCACACACATGCTTCAGGTTTAATCATAGACTAGTCCCTGTTTTTTTTTATCTGATCATATTCAGGATCACAGCATGAAAGTGATTAAGAGGGCATTTTCGATATGACGTCCAAATGGAGAAATAAATGTTTATCGGAAAACATTTAGGTTTCAACTCTTTTATTGACACATCAGTATTGAATGCAGTAAACATACAGTGCTTTGTCTTCATGGTGAAAATAGTGTCAAACTTTTATTATTCTCCTCCCTCCTTACCCCCTCCCCTCCCACCGCTAGCCCAACTCCCGTTGTCCTTACAATTGCGGGAGCATGTGAGTTATTTCCAGAATGGACTGAACATATATCTGATCTTGTCTCTCCATGTATCTGAAAAACACCCTACTACTCGGCGTCCAATCACTGTCAAGAGGAACATCCCCTTACTCCAAGGAACCAGAGCAGGTCCATGATTCCCCGCACCAGTTACTTTATACAAGATCCATTTCTCCCTCTGACCCACTCACCCCCAATCCATCCACCCATTTCCCAGCCTACCCCCTCTTATCCCCCACTCCCTCCCCTCTCCTACCCCCCTCCTCAGCAAGCAGCAAGTGGCTCCTGTCTCAATCTTCAATCCCAGGCAGCCTGCTCCCCCACCATGTCTATGACTTTATCAGGCATTGATAAGCAAACTACGTCCCCTAGAGCTAAGAATCTGCAGGTACGGCATTCCAAATCTGGAGAAATTGTGCCCTGCGTTTAGGTGATCGTTTTGAGTCTCTAGCCTCCCAGGAGGCCAAGAGGTGCACCTGATTGCGCCAGTGCCAGTAGGCCGGCTCATCCGGAGAAGTCCAATATTGCATAATGCACTTACGCGCTACCAAACTCAGCTTTCTACATAGCATTATGGCGGGGGCACGCAGCGGTGCAAAAGCCCTTGGTTGGTCCAGCAAAACTGCCTTTCCGTTCCTTGAATTTTGTTCCCCAATCGAATCAAAAAAAACCTTACCCGCTGCCAAAATGCACGCACCTTGGGGCATTGCCATAGGGCATGGTATAATGAGCCGGGACCCCACCACCACCACCACATTTAGAGTAAGCTGAACTATTCGGCCCCAACACATGAGCCAGTTGTGCTTTAGACATGTATCCCTGAAGGACCACTCTGTATCCGCATTCTCTCAACCTTTCATCATGTACTAGCGCTCGGATTCTCTTCAATGTGGCTGCCACATCCCAAGATGCTAGCGAGAACCCTAAGTCCTGCTCCCATTTGTGTTTGAGGCCTTCAAATTGCTTCTTGGGCCGACGCCGAGCCAGGGCCCCATAAAGATCAGAAACCCTATGTCTTTCTATCATCAACTCCGCAAAAAGCCCCAAATTTTTTCACCCATCCGCCCCATCAAGTTTTCCTGGATCAAAGATTTCATATAGTGTTTAACCTGAGCATAAGCGAATCTATTACCCCAGGCGGCCCCCACCTTGTCTTGAAGTGCCTCAAAAGTCATCACTTCCCCATTTTCCAGCTATCGGAAAACATTTAAAATCTGAAGTCCATAATGGAAGAAAAAAAGGATTTCAATGTTGCATTATCCATCAAACTTGAAATATCCTTGAAGGATATTTCAAGTTTGATGGATAATGCAACATTGAAATCCTCATTTGGGGATCGATTGGACAATGTGTTATGAACAATGTATGACTTCAAATATTGAAAAAACATTATTGTAACAGTGTTGGTTTTTATGTATTGATATTCACTCAGATATTAGTTCTGATAAGTGTATATGTGGTTTATAGGTATGGATGAGAAAATAGGATGTGAGTGTATGTTTGGGAAGAGTTGATTGCAGGGGCGTATCTGCGTGGGGCCACAGGGGCCTGGGCCCCCACAGATTTTGCCCCGGACCCCCCTACCGTCGTCACCTACCCCCCCGAGGTCCGCTTCCTCCTGCCGGCTTTTTAAAATATTGCTTCAGCTGGCGGGGGACGTGCTGCGACATCAGACTCTGTCCAACTGGAACTAAGGATGCATGCAGCTTTCAGCACAACGAGGATGAAGAAGTTGAAGAAGTTAAAGAAGACCGCGGCTGAGCTGGCGGGGGGTTGGGGTCCCCCGCCAGCTGAAGCAATATTTTAAAAAGCTGGCAGGAGGAAGTGGACCTCGGGGGTAGGTGACGGCGGTAGGCGGGGGAGGGAGGGAGGGTTAACGGCGGTAGGGGGGGCAGCCGGGGGGGGCTATAATGTGCCCCCTCACTCTAGCCCCTGCCCCCCCTACCGCCGAACCTCAGATACGCCCCTGGTTGATTGGATTTTATAACAATGTGATATATTTGATGTAGTATTTCAGGTAATATTTAATTGAATGAATAAAGGAATTTAATTTGTATTATCCATACAGTTGTTAAGAATTTCGTGATGTAAATATGCATGAGATAAATTTGCATGCACTACCTTCATTCTATGCAAATCTATCCCATGAATGTTTATTGTGTGTATCCTGAAAACCAGACTGGCTGGGTGTATCCCAAGGACTGGGTTGAGAACTCCTGCCCACAACCATGAGCTCAGCCAGTGTCCTTCCAGGGATTAGGGGAACTTTGAAAGTACAATGAATAAAGGAGATTATCTCCTAATTAGTAAAAGAGACCCGTTTCCAACAGAAAGGAAACGGGCGCTAGCAAGGTTCCAGGGCCCCCTCCCTCTCTCCCTCCATCCTCAGAGCTCCAGGCGCCCCTCCCCAAACCTTCCTCCCTCCCCCCTCCTCCACACCCCTCCCTCCCCTCCTCCCCCTTCCCCTCACCCTTTCCCTCCTCTCCCTCACCCCTGTCCCCGTCCCCCTTCCCCTCCCCCTCCCCTGTCTGAGTTCTAGGACCCCCTCCCCCTCCTCCTCTCCCCCTCACTCCTCCTCCCCCTCTCCCCTGTCCGAGTTCCAGGACCCCCCTCCCACCCCTCCTAGTCGAGTTCCAGGACCCCCCTCTGTCGTTTAAGGACCCCCTCCCCCCTTTATTGTTTCAGGACCTGAACCCCCCTCTCTGCCCCTCCCCTTCGTAAGAGCCAGCTGTTGTTTAAAAGTTTTTACCTCCTGCACGCATGGACGCCGCTTCAGACAGCCTTTGCTTTTGCTTTTGCTTCTGTTTCAGCTGTTCCTGTGGTCCCACCCTCATTTTCTGTTTGGGGAAGGGCGGGATCACAGGAACAGCTGAAACAGAAGCAAAAGCAAAGGCAGTGTGAAGCAGCGTCCGTGCGTTCAGGGCTTCACTGTGGCCGGCGGACTGCAGAGCAGGAGGTAAAACGTTTTTGGGCGGAGAAAATCAGAGGAGAGGGGGCGTCGAACTCGGACGGGAGTGGGGCCGTCGGACTGGAGCTTCCGGTGGCTGCTGCTGGGTTCTCTTCCCTCTCACTTCCTATTGGTCCGCCCTGTGACGTCATCCCCAGGGAGGACCAATGGGAACTATGTTACGAACCCAGGTGTTACGAACCCAGGCATCCAGACGGATGTGCAGAGCTGCAAATTATTATATAGGATGTAGCTACAGTTATCTGGAAATAAGAATACAAAGCAGGTCACAGAAACAGCAATGTGGATCACAGTATGGGCCATAATGCCCACCTACATCACCACTGAACTCTGTAGCCATCTGTCCTCTGGTGGTGAAATATCTGGCCATTCTCTTAGACCAATGCTGCCACCAAATATCTGGTCTAAGGGAAAATTGGGGTTGATGGGGCTGCATGGTCCATGACATAATCATTGGTGGATACCTGGCCTGCTGGTCCCTCAGTCCAGCTCCATGCTGGAGGCTAGAACCTGGATCTCATCACAGATGTCCATTGCCAAAGATCCTAGGTATAGTGTTGCACTGCTGGCCCCAGGTAGGGGGCCACATGTACTGATATGGGCCACAATTTGCCTACTCCAAGCATTTCCCTATCTATTGCTGACAGCTTGCAGCAGGAGACCAGCCCTATAACTCCCCTTCACCCTGCAGCCCCACACCCTTTTGACACACTGCATAAAGCTGCTCAGAGTAAAGGTGTGTTGTATCGCAATAGCTACCCATTTGGTATCAACCTGCAGGTATGCATAGGCAGTGCCTAAACTATAGTTTCCTCACTGTTCTGCTTGCTTTCTCACCTACAGCTAACATGGCTGAGAGCTTGGGAAGATGCACAAATAGCTGCTTCCTATATACACATTTACATATTTATAGCAACGGTGGACATTGGAGGGGAGGAAAGGGAAATCAACTATATACAACTATGAGAGATATATATACATGAGGAGGGAAAGGAGCTGTTGTACACATGTCTGTTTTCTCACAATAGGAACCAGTCAGGTAGTAAGCAGCAGGTGAGCTTGCCCATAGGAGAGACTAGACTTTAATCTGTGTTCAGCAGGCCAGAGGGCAGGGGAATAGTGTAGCCACCAGGCAGGAGCTGCCTGCAGGGAATGAAGAGCAGGATCTGTTACTGGAGGAGCCCACCCTCCCCATGTGGAATATACATATGGCCCTGTAGAGGGTGAGGGGCTTCCCCACTGGGCCTACTGAACATGAGGGGCAGGACAAGGACAAAAGAAAAAGATGCTGGAATTAAGAGGATTGTGGGGGGTGAGTTCACTTTTTAGGAAATGACAATTAATAAATTATATGGTCCCCCCTCAATCCTCGGAATGGATGGGCACATGGGCAAAGTTGAATGGGGTTTACCACACAAATGAAGATGTGGAGGACTGCCACTAAACAATAGGAGCCAGCTGAAGAGAGATGTGAAGTGCAAAGCTGGAGAAAAGCCACCAGATGTTGACCCTGTGAACTTCAGACCTTTGGAGAACATGGTACACAGACCCATTTCCAGAACATCCACCCCACACCCCACCCTGCCCTGCAGGTCAGGCCAGCAGCCACAAATGGGTGTCTCCATGACATTAACAGCTGCACATATTCCCACAGTCCCAAATTGTCATTTTTAACCCAATACATAGGTAAAAAGCATGCTGTCCCTTATGTTCCTACTGAGAAGAAAGAAACTACAATATTCTGATAGGAAAGTAGTTATCACACACAGAGATAGCATAAGAACATATCATAGGGGGACAAGGTAAAGAAAGAGGAGGTAAATAGGAGGGAGGCGGGAGGGGGTGAGTTGAACCAGCAGCAAATAATCCACAGCTGATTAACTTGTCAGATCAAAAGCCTGATGGAATAGCCAGGCCTTTAGTGCAGACTTTGCTAGCAGATACATAGGGCAGATCAGGTCTCAGGTCAGAAGGGGAATGGTAGGATAAGAAGGGAAAGGGTAGGATAAGAAGTCTCTGCTTACCTGCAGATAGTGGCCAAAGGGGACTAGAGCTGGCTCATGACTTCCAAGGTTCAGATGCCTGATGCTGCAGAGACAGAATGGAGAACAAATGAGTCAGCTTCCCAGGTATAGAAGATTCCAGGTAGATGAGAAGCCACTTTCCCTTAGGAATATTAAGGCAAGGTTTAGAGTCACAGTGTTTATATCACAGGATTTAAATGTCAATCTTCCCAAGATGTTTTCATGTGTACAATAATCAAAAAGAATGTTTTCATGCTTGGACCAAAATCGAAAAAGCCTATCCATTTCACAAACTTCTAAGTGGCCGTACCTGAAACATCTCCAGTGCTCTATAAAAACGTCCATCTTGAGATTTTCAACCTTCTACATCCTATTATTGTGATGGCACCCAAACAGGAAGGCACCGAACAGGAAGTGCAATTTCAGTGATGGAGAGATTGAGCTCCTTGTCAAGGAGATCACAGCACACCATCACAATCTCTTTGTTCCCAAGGGGCAAACTATATGTGCATTTACAAAGGAAAAAGAATGGATCATCATATGCGACAGGATTAATGCGGTCTACCATGCACATAGATCTATAGAGGACATCAAAAAAAATGGAGGCAGCTGAAGTGGTTGGTGAGGCACAAGGCTGGGGCAAACCCTCCAGGTGTGGACAGAATGAACTTCACCCCAGTGGAGTGCATAGGCCACAGACTCCTACCCCAGGAGGGCATCCATGGCCTGTGAAGCCAGGACACCTCAGCACAGCCTGCGGAGTCAGGTAAGTTTGTGCAAACCAAGCTGTGCTGGCTGTTCTCAGTGTCTCTCTCTTTTTCTCTAGCAGGGACAGTTTGGGGAGCCTCATTGATATCACTCCCATATGTATTACAGGTTCTCATGTAGGTGGAGGAGGAGGGGAAGAAAGCACACTGGAGTACATGCTGAAAGGCTAGGTATCAGGGGCCATGTCCCAACACTTCCACAGGGAGTACTGGTTAGTGGGCAGGTCTGGGCCCATTCAGCTTGCTGGATGAAGGGCCCCTGTATCTATCATGCTTAGGTGCCCCCCCTCCCCATCTAGGCCCACCACTAACCCGTCTCAAGGTTCTAGTGTGGATTAGGAACTGGTTATTAGAAAACAGAGGGCAGGGTTAAATTGTCATTTCTCTCAATGGAGGAGGGTGAACAGTGGAGTACTGCAGAGATCTGTACTGGAACCGGTGCTATTTAACATATTTATAAATGATATGGAAATCAGAACGAGTGAGGTGATCAAATTTGCAGATGTTACAAAACTATTCAAGGTTGTTAAAACACGTGTGGACTGTGAAATATTGCAGGAAGACCTTAGGAAATTGGAAGACTGGGCATCCAAATGGCAGATGAAATTTAATGTGGATAAATGCAAGGTGATGCACATTGGAAAGAATAATCCGAATCATGGTTACCTGATGCTAGGGTCCACCTTGGGGTTCAGCAGATCTGGGTGTCGTTGTAGATAATACGCTGAAATCTTCTGCTCAGTGTGTGGCGGCGGCCAAAAAAGCAAACAGGATGCTAGGAATTATTAGGAAAGGGATGGTGAATACGACTGAAAATACTAAAATGCCTTTGTTTCACTCCATGGTGCATCCACACCTTGAATATTGAGGAGTGGCCTAGTGGTTAGGGTATTGGACTTTGGTCCTGGGGAACTGAGGAACTGAGTTCAATTCCCACTTCAGGCACAGGCAGCTCCTTGTGACTCTGGGCAAGTCACTTAACCCTCCATTGCCCCATGTAAGCCGCATTGAGCCTGCCATGAGTGGGAAAGCGCGGGGTACAAATGTAACTAAAAAATAAAAATTCAGTTCTGGTCTCTGTATCTCAAAAGAGATGTAGCAGAATTAGAAAAGGTTCCAAGAAGAGCTACCAAAATGATAAAGGGGATGGATATCCTCTCGTATGAGGAAAGGCTAAAGAGGTTAGGGCTCTTGTCACGCCCCTTACCTCGTCGGCATCGGTGTCCGTGGGCGGCGCGGGACTTCCCGCCATTGTAGCTGACCAATGCTCCCTCCAGCGGTGTGGTATTTCCCTCCCGCCATTGCCGATGTTTTGCGATGCGTGCTTCCCTCCTTTCCCCTGGCGCTCTTCTCTCCTGTGTGCGCCAGTTGGGTCCCACCTTGCCTGCCCCACTGGGATTGGTGCACGCCAGTTGGGTTCCGCCTCTCTTCCCCGCTGGGATTGGTCTCCTCCGTGGGGGGGGGGTTCCTGGTTCTCCTCTCGTCCTGCCCTCTCAGCCTTGGTCCGTCCCTGTTTTCTCAAGGGCTCTCTTCCTATTGGTGCTTGTCTAAACCTCTTGCTTTTTCTCCCCTGTGGCAGCTCTCCCACTCAGCTGGTTCCTCTTGACATCAGACGCCAGCACTATTTCTGTGGAGCTCTCCTCTCCATCTTTGCTTCGGCTTCTACTTAGGTAGTTCTACTCTTAGTTATGCTTTGCTCTCTCTTAGTTTCCTGGTCACCAGTTCTCTGCCTGTTGCTGGACCACTTTTGCCTGCTGTCTGCCTGTTTGACGCTGCCTGTATCTGGACCACTTTTGTCTGCTGCCTGCCTGTTTGACACTGCCTGTGCCTGAACCACTCTTGTCTGCTGCCTGCCTGATTGACACTACCTGTTCCTGGACCACCCTTAGTCTGCTGCCTGCCTTACTCACTCTCTTGTGGCACCCTTCTTCCATCCTTTCCTTTAAATCCTGCCAGCCACCTGCACCTGGAGGCTCAACCTCTGGGGAACAGCGGTCACCGCAGGTGAAGCACGGGATTGCCCGACTGCCTAGTAGAACCCTGGTCTGCTCCCCGGATTTTGCAGCACTCTACTTGGTACAAGAACTCACGAGCCTGACAGTAAGCCGAAACCATGAGTTTGTCAGTCAAACCCGATCTGTCTGACCTGGCCCAGGTGCTTCAGCAACAACAGGCCCAAATGAATCTTCTGTCCGGGGTCCTTCAGGACGTTTGTTCCCAGTTGTCTACTCTTCAATCTCAACGGCAGGCCCCTGCTGTGCTGCCCGGACCCGTTTTACCCTCAACAGGGCTGCGGCTTCCAGAAGTACCTCGGTTTGATGGCACCCCTTCCGCTTGTCGAGGGTTCCTCAATCAATGCCTTATGTTATTTGAGATGCAACTCGCAGCCTTTTCCTCAGGTAAACTCAAGATCACCTATATAATCTCTTTGCTTTCCGGACCAGCCCTGGCTTGGGCCTCCCCTCTCTGGGAGCAATGTGATCCTTTGTTCACTGACCTTGGGGAATTTCTTCGCTGTTTCAGGTTGGTTTTTGATGTTCCTAGGCGTCCTTCCTCAGCAGCCGGAGAACTCCTACGCATTCAACAGGGCAGTTGTTCTGTGGGTTCCTATGCTGTACTTTTCCGAACCTTAGCCTCCGAGGTAAGATGGAACCAGGAGGCTTTCACGGTCATATTTTGGCAAGGATTAACTGATAGGATCAAAGACGAATTGGCCAGCAGAGAACTTCCGACTACCCTGGATGCCCTGATAACCCTCTTTGTTCGTATTAATGTACGGTTCCAAGAAAGGACACAGGAACATTCTGCTCAGCACAGGTCACAGAGGCCATCTCCTCGGATGTCGCGACCCTCTTCTCCCAAGGGAGCTGCTATCTCCATTTCTGGAATTTCTGAAGAGCCGATGGTTATCGGGCGTTATCGCCTCTCTGAGAAGGAAAGGGCTTATCATCGGGATAATCAACTCTACCTCTATTGTGAGCAGGCTAGCCACTTTTTGAGACACTGCCCAAATAAACCGGGAAATGCGTAGACCCAGGGTCACTGAAGGGGGTGGCCCTGGGTCGATTCTCTCCTCTTCCGGATAACCTTGTTTCCGTCCCTATCGCCCTGCGCTGGAAGGAACTTTGTATCAGCACCATGGCCTTAATCAACTCTGGGGCAGGAGGAAACTTTATTGATGCCAGCCTCCTGGTCCAACTAGGAGCACCATCGAGTCCTTGTAAGCCTACGCTACGAGTGACCTCCATTCAGGGACTAACTCTTCCCTATTCCATTACCCACATTTCTCTGCCATTACAGCTGCAAGTCAGAATTTTGCACAAGGAAGAAATTCAGCTCTCGGTCCTCCCCCGGGCCATCCATCCTGTTGTTCTGGGCCTACCCTGGTTGCGACAACACACACCAAGTATCAACTGGATTTCTAGCGATATCAGAAGTTGGGGTTCCCAATGTGTCTCTACTTGTCTTACCACGGTGGTTCCTCCCCCGAGGACTATTGCTGCCTTCCCAGGGTCCTTGTTCCCCTGTGATGTTTCTCTTCCCGTGGAATACCATGATTTCCAAGATGTTTTCAATGCGCAAGAAGCCGACTCCTTTCCTCCTCATCGTCCCTTTGACTGCCCCATTGAATTACTTCCAGGCAAGACACCTCCTCGGAGTCGGCTTTACACCCTCTCCCGGGAGGAATCTAAACCTTTGTGAGATTATGATCAAGAAAACCTTTGTAAGGGCTTCTACAGGCCATCCTCATCCCCAGCGGGGGCAGGGTTCTTTTTTGTTACCAAGAAGGATGGCTCACTACAACCCTGCATTGACTACCGGGGCCTCAATGAAATAACCATTAAGAATCAGTATCCGCTTCCCCTTATTCCAGAGCTTTTTGACCGTCTTCAGGGGGTGTCTATCTTTACTTAGCTGGATCTCCGGTGAGCATGCAATCTGGTCCGAATTCGTCACGGAGACAAATGGAAGACTGCATTCAACACCCATGAAGGACATTTTGAGTATCTGGTCATGCCATTTGGCCTTTGTAATGCGCCTGCGGTGTTGTATCAAGAATTCATTAACTTCATTTTCCAAGATCTCCTTTACTCTTCAGTCACAGTTTACCTGGATGATATCCTGATTTTCTCAGTTTCTTCCCAGGATCACCCCCATCATGTGCGCACAGTCCTTCAGCGCCTCTGGGACTACCGCCTTTTCGCTAAACTAGAGAAATGCTCTTTTCACCAATGGCCTATCTCATTTTTGGGATACATCATCTCTCCTGAGGGCCTCCAGATGGACCCCACTAAGCTCCGGGCCATCCAAGATTGGCCTATGCCACAAGGTCTCCGGACCTTGCAACGTGTTTTGGGCTTTGCTAACTACTACCAGCAGTTCATCTATCAATACTCCATCATCACGGCCCCTCTAACCGCTTTGACCAAGAAGGGTGCTGATGTGAGAAACTGGACACCTGAGGCCCTGGACACCTTTGCCGCCTTATCAAAGCCCCGATATCAAAAAAACATGGGGCTGGGGCCCTTTTATCTCAAACCTCTGACTCTGGCAATTTATTTTTTCAAATAAATTTTTTCCGGCAGAATGTAACTACATGATTGGGTACCGTGAATTGTTGGCCCTTAAATTGGCTTTCCAAGAAAGGCGATATCTTCTGGAAGGGGAATTGCATCCCATCACGGTAATCACAGATCATAAGAACCTTCTATACCTTCAGGACGCTAAGAGATTGAATCCGCGGCAGGCGCGTTGGTCACTGTTTTTCATCTGTTTTAACTTCCGTTTGCTGTTTTGACCTGCCGAAAAGAATACCCAAGCTGATGCTCTATCCAGGGCCTTCAATTCCCCCAAGGAACCCGAGGAGTCCTACCCCATGCTGAATCCTGCCTGTGTTGCCTCCACTACCTTGGTCTCCCCTGCCGCTACGAAAACCGCTGTACCACCTCTGTCCAGGAAAAAGGTTCTCAGATAGGGCCACTCCTCTACTTTTTCTGGGCACCCCGGATTTTGCAAGATTTTTCATTTCATTTCTCAGTACTGCTGGTGGCCATGCATGACTCAAGATATCTTACATTTTGCTTCTACCTGTCCCATCTGCGCCCAAAACAAATCCTCTCCTAGCAAGCCTTGGGGACTCTTACAGCCTCTACCAGTCCCACAGCTCCTGTGGCAAGAAGTATCAATGGACTTTGTTACTGATCTACCCCCATCCCAAGGCCACACAGTCATTTGGGTGGTAGTGGACCAATTCTCCCGGATGGCTCACTTTATTCCCATGAAGTCTCTTCCTTCTGCTGCTACCCTTGCCCAAGGCGTTCATGCAACACATCTTTCATTTACACAGCCTCCCTCTAGGTGATCAAGGCTCTTAATTCATCTCTAAGTTCTGGAGAGCACTGTGTTCTACTTTTAGGATCACCACTCACTTCTCATCCGCCTACCACCCACAGACGAATGAACTGGTGGAACAGGTCAATCAAACTCTTAAGGCCTTCCTGCAGATGTACACTAATAACCAACAAGATGACTGGTCCACATTACTCCCCTGGGCTAAACTGACCTACAACAACAGTTTTCACACCACCTCTCGTACACCGCCATTTTTTATGGTGTATGGACATCACCCCTGACTTCCATTCCCAATCCTTCTGACTCAAGCCTCGCCTCTGCTCCAACGGACCCTCACTGACATCCAAGATATTTGGAACAAGGTCCAACAACATCTTCAATGAAGTCAGATGCAGAGCCTGGAGCCAGCATCCAGCAGGCAGGGCAGCCACATCAGGAGGAGGAGGGTGAATCAATAGCAGCTGAAGCCTCACAGGAGGGCACCATTTTCTAATAATCATTTCTATAAAGGACTATTTGAAACAAACGGGCTTGACCAAAGTTTGGAAGGAAATTAGAGGTATGAGAAGTCTGACTGCTGAGATTTTTCCAGAGGCCTTGTCTTAACTCCATGTGGATGAAAAGATGACTACAGTGTCAGAACAGATTGACATCTGAAATGCACAATTAGCAATGGCCTTAGTAAAAATGGCCCCACCAAAGAAGGTTCAATGCTCTACGCACAAATTCTCCCCATGGATCTCCCCATAACTACAGGTCCTTAAGCATCAAGGATCATAGGAGACTTTAACCTACATATTGAAACAGCAGACCTCACCATCTCTGCTTTCCTTGATACAATGGCAGAAATATTACCTAGATGAAGACAGGGTCAACTGTAAGAAACACATGGCAGTGTACCATCAGGTCCTAACAATAGCCAAAAACAATATTTCTCTCAACACATCAAATAGGCTGCAAATTCAACCAACTATTCAAAATAGCAATTGGTCAATAACGGAACCACTCTTGCTGCAAAAACTATACTGGCTGCAAGCATCTTACAAAGCCAGATTTAAAATTCTTATCTTTGATTTTCAAGATCCTTAGCCAAATTGGGCCAGAATACCTGAAAAATAAGTTTACCCATCAAACCCCTTTAAGGCCTCTAAGGTCTTCTCAAGGAGCATCACACAGATAGTACGCTAGTCAAAAGGAATTGCACAATGTGATATACTCCAACAAGCCTTCTCAGGAGCAGCCCCCCACACTCTGGACCTCACTCCCAGAGGGGCCATGCCACATTCATGACTACTTCAGGAAGCAGGTGAAAGCCTAGCCCTTCTCCCAAACTTGTAACACATTGTAGCAACTGACTATCCACTCACTCTGCACCTGGTCTAGCTTGCTGCATAACCTGCACCTTAGACCAGTTCCTCATATCTATATTCAACTGTTCATATAATTTACTTTCAGTTGAGCATCCTATCTATGTATTCCAATCTTGTCCTGTATATATTTTTTCACTGAACTTGCCCCCTTGGCTACCTATTAAGATGTATCTTTGTATTGTACAAACAGCATTAGCATCATATTTTATGTTAAGGTGTTTCATTTGTATTATGTGCTGACATTATATCATATTTATGTTTATGAATGTTATTTCATGCTGCTGTGATGGTATCTATGTTTCGTCACTTAGGGAAACCATGGGTGAAGGTGGTGAATAAAACTCAAAAATCTGCTCTAACCTGCATAGGGACTTCCATACCAAGCTTGTACTGTGAACCACAAAATCAGTTCCTGGGAAGGAAAGCAGGAAAGAGAAATCACTTAATCCATACAGACACACCCCCTAGCTTCTCCAATAGAAGTGAGAGACAGTGGCTCTTCTGCAATCCAGTTCCAGGGTCTGATTTAAGATGGCGGTTCTTTTAGAAGCGCTATTTATGTTTTCAATGTGGATATCCTGACACATTGATATTCAAACCTCCAAAACATCTACAGTGCAATTTTAGAACAGGCCAGAGATAAACCGGATGATTGTACTGACTGCTTGCATTGGTGCTGATACAAGAGTTTGTGAGCCTGACTGCCTTCTATGTCCACTCAGGTCTGTCTGTCTTTAACTCCTATCAGTCCCATCTGTGCCACTAATTCTCTGGAGCATATGTTTAAATTCTTTGCCCTGTCTGTCCCTACAAACCTCTCCCCTACTACCTCTTCTCATACCCACCTATGAGCCCCCTTCACATCCATCCCTGGCCCTGTCCCAATTGAGCCCACCCATGGGCGCCCCATATCAGAGTTTTGGGGATGCTAAGCCTCCCCAGCCCCAACCACAATCTTTCCTGCCTGCCAAACCCACTGCCTCTCCATTCCCATTTAGTCTTACCCCGTTTATCTCTCTCCCCCCACCCATCCCTTATTACCCGGTTTCTTTCTCTTTCCCCTCCCATTCACTAATACATACAGCACAATTTTCCTTCCTCCTTCCTGTTGCAGCTCTGCGGTCCAATGCTAATAAATAAACCAATACAACGCATGCAGAGGGGTAGACTAAGTGGTCAGTGCAGTGGACTTCATATAAAGGGACCCAGGTACAAATCCCCTCCAAGAACAGAGAACCTACTGTACCTAAAGGTCCACCACTACAATAGCCATCAGAATTGCAGGTGACTAATATATTTGGGTACAGGAGGTATTTTTATGTTCCAGGAGGGATCATATATTTATACTGAAATGAAAGAGTTAAAGTGGGAATTGAATCTGGGTCTTGTTGTTCACGCTTCACTACAATGACTACTTGGCTACTCCATCCACTTGCTTGCTTCTTTCTTAGAAATGGCCATAATATCTGGAGCTGTCATAGAGCTGGTATCTACTGTCACCATCACATCTTTGGGCAGTAGTAGGGGGTCAGTGACCACTGGGGGATTAAGAGGAGTCATGCCATAATCCCTCCAATAATCATCTAGTCAGTTAGGGCAACTTTTTCTGACATAGTCATGAGTAATGCAGGTCTAGATAAAAACATACATCTTTTCTGCCCTGTTCCTTTTTTCTGTTCCATTATCGCAGAGAAATGTTCAAATTTAAAGCCTTCCCAAGTCCCACCCAAAACACACCTCCAACCTACAGAGTAAAAAGTCCCAATTCTGAGTTTCAAAAATTGCGACTTAGAAGTGTTGGTGAGGAAAACATCCATCTGCACTTTGTGCCACTGTTAAGACTTCCGACACAAATCGGAAGATGGGTGTCCTTCTCACAGTGTCGCCCAAATCGGTATAATCGAAAGTCGATTTTGGGCATCTCCAACTGCTTTCCGTTGCAGGGACAGCCAAAGTTCATGAGGGCGTGTCAGAGTCGTAGCGAAGGCGGGACTTGGGCGCGCCTAACACATGGACGTCCTCGACCCATAATGGAAAAAAAAGGGTGTCCCTGACGAGCACTTGGACGACTTTACCTGGTCCTGCTTTTCTTACGACCAAAGCACAAAAAGGTGCCCAAACTGACCAGATGACCATCGGAGAAAACCAGGGATGACCTCCCATTACTCCCCCAGTGGTCACTAACCCCCTCCCACCCTCAAAAAACATCTTTAAAAATATTTTGTGCCAGCCTCAAATGTCATACTCAGGTCCATCACAGCAGTATGCAGGTCCCTGGAGCAGTTTTAGTGGGTGCAGTGCACTTCAGGCAGGCGGACCCAGGCTCATCCCCCCTTACCTGTTACACTTGTGGTGGTAAATGTGAGCCCTCCAAAACCCACCACAATCCCACTGTGCCCACATCTAAGTGCCCCCCTTCACCTATAAGGGCTGTGGTAGTGGTGTACAGTTGTGGGTAGTGGGTTTTGGGGGGGCTCAGCACACAAGGTAATGGAGCTATGTACCTGGGAGCAATTTATGAAGTCCACTGCAGTGCCTCCTAGGGTGCCCGGTTGGTGTCCTGGCATGTCAGGGGGACCAGTGCACTAAGAATGCTGGCTCCTCCCATGACCAAAGGGCTTGCATTTGGTCGTTTCTGAGATGGGCGTCCTTGGTTTCCATTATCGCCGAAAATCAGAAACAACCAAGTCTAGGGATGACCATCTCTAAGGACAACCTAAATTTCAGGATTTGGGTGTCCCCGACAGTATTATCGAAATGAAAGATGGACGTCCATATTGTTTCAATAATACGGGTTTCCCCGCCCCTCCATCGGGACGTTTTGCGAGGACTTCCTCAGCAAAACTTGGGTGTGTCTTTTGATTATGCCCCTCTTAGTGTCTTTCAATACCAGGCTTATCTCAAATTGTATCAAGAGGAGGGGCCGTGGCAAGATGGTGGCTTGAGGCAGGTGATGGTAGGCAGCATTTGGGCAGAGCAAAGCTTTTACCTCTCTGTTCAATTCCTTTGCGATATGCCTTGCACTAAGCAAAAGGATGTGGTTTGAGTCCTTCCCTTGCAGGCCCGAACCTCGTCTACTGCTCAGCTCATACTGGACTGATTCATCACCGCAGCCCCTGTATGTATTTCTGGAGGAGTGAGCCCTATGAGGCTAGACATCTCGCTTTCCCCTACGGTTCCTAATCCAACACTGCGTCCGTTGGCCCCCGTCGGCACTGATGTTGGATCCTCAGAGGATAGAAATCGCAGCTCTGGGCTCCAGGCCTAAGGGAGCAGTGCCTGCATATATGCCTGCTGAAGAAGTAGTTCAAGAATTTGGAGTGGAGATGGTAATACCCACGATGGTGACGCTGGAACATGTTTGGAGAGGTCTTCAATGTTTGGTTACCACAATTGCTTAATCTACCATGGAGGTAAAGCTTTTGTCTGCTAAAGTGGAAGAACTGACTAAATCTGTAGACTCTTTGAAGACGGAGTACTCAGTTCCTTCCATCAAGTTAATGAGGATATTAAATGCCTACAGGAGTTTAAAGCAGCAACAATAAAGGATAAAATGTTTTTCCTTAGGAAAATAGAGCAAATAGAGAACTATAATAAGAGATTGAATCTCCGAATGTTTAACTTTCCAAAGTTCTCTAGTGTTCTTTCTGGAGAGTTGTTTAAGGATATTTGTCTGAAGTTTTAAAGTTTGCACCTGAAAATATTCCTCCATTGATCTGAAATTATTATTTAATAGTACTTTGTTCCCCAGGAGGTACATCAGGGGTTCAAATTAAGAAGGTGGCATTGTCTTAAACAGTCAGCAATTTTGGAAGAATCTTTGTCAGAAGTCACTGAGAGGGCCACATTATTGGTCTCCTTCATTTTTGAACAAGATCTGAATGCAGTGATGAGACTCAAGAAAGGAGGAAAGCCTTTATGGCCATGAGACAAGAAACAAAAAGTATTGGAGCATCATTATTGCTATCTTACCTGTGTAAATGTTTGGTTAAGCATGTTGGACTAAAATATGTTTTCTTTTGTCCTGAGAAGTTGAGGTGCTTTCTAGCTATGAAAAGGTTTCCAGAAAGGTTAGAACTATTTTCGGAATTGTTATAGGGGGCTGTTTTCATGTTAAAGACCCTTTACACTGGGATTTAATGTTAAATTTGTTGTAGTGATCTCCTTGTCTTTTCCACCACACCCCCCTGCTCTTTTTGTGGTCTAAGGAGGCTTTTAATTTCTTTTTCTTTGATTGAAACAATCTTTGATTTTTTTTCTTCAGGTGTTTTATACGAGAAGGATAATGCATTACTGTGTTAACTTTCCGATTTTCTTAAAACAAGTGGATACTTGTGTATTTGTTTTAATTTGAAATGAAATACAATTTCAAAAATTATAACAAAAGGATACCAAAAACTTTTACTATTGTTTTTCATATATTATAATTTTTTGACCTCCTTGTTTTTCTTATCAAGATGCATATAAAAACATGTGAACTTATCTAAAAGAATATCTTCAAAAAGTAATATCCAGTCTAGCTGCTGACAGCGGTATCCCACGGACTCTACATAGTGTGCCTAGAGTTACACACAGTTCTGTGCATAAATCTAGGCGTATTCTATAACTATGCATGTAGATTAATTGTTTTAACAAGCTGTTAAGTGTTGTTAACAGCTCTTAAGCAATAACGAACACTAACTGGCAAAAATTAGAATTTATGTGTGTACATTGCTAAGCGTATTCTGTAATGTACTGTCCCTAAATTCTAATGCATGCAGGCAAAAGGGGCATGCTTAGTGGTGTGAAATGGGCATTTCATGGGTGTTCCAAAATCTGCGTTTGTTGTTCTCAAATATGGGCCAGTGCACATAAATCTACACGCAGGGATGTACACCAGCATTTTGTTGGTGTAAATGGACACACGTAGATTTACACGCATGAACTACACCTAAGCTTATTCTAAATACCGCTTGTAGATTTACACACGGTATTTAGAATATGCTTAGACATAATTGCCTAATGTGTGTTAATTTTAGGCACCATATATAGAATTGAGCCCTATATAACTAATACTTTCTAGCTAGACTTATGGTTTCACCCTTCTTGGCTGCCTTAGGGTCCCTTTTTCTAAAGGGTTGCCATATGGCAACCTGGAACTACCGCTGGCCCAACATGGGTGCCAGTGGTAGTTCCACCCTCAGCATGAGCCATTACCAGCACTAGCAGAAATATTTTAAAAACATTTCTATGGGGGGGGGGGGGTGTTACCTGGCGGTAATCAGGCAGAATTGCGTGCTGCCCAGTTATTGCCGGGTTAACGTGGGAGCCCCTACTGCCACCTTAATGGGTGGCGGTAAGTGCTTCCCCCGAAATAGCTGCATGGCAAGTGCAAACTTACCACACAGCCATTTCTTTTTTCAGCCTTTTTACCCACTGTGGTAAAAGGGGCCCTGGTGCATACCAAAATTGGCCACTGCCGCTAGCTTTACAGCAGCATAGTTAAAGGGCCCGTTAGCGAGAGCACTTCCTATTTTATTTATTTATTTATTACATTTGTATCCCACATTTTCCTACCTATTTGTAGGCTCAATGTGGCTTACATAGTACCGGAGAGGTGTTTGCAAACTCTAGTGTAAACAAATACAAAGTGATATTGTGGTAAGATAAAGTTCATGTGGCACAGCCACATTAGGGAATCGTACAACGGAAGAGTTGTGTTATGTCCATTATGTACTTTAGTTTTGTTGTGTTGCAGAGATCAGGCATTTATGTTGGATTGGTAGGATATGCCTTTTTTATTTTAATTATTTTATTTATTCATTTTATATTACATTTACCGTATTTTTCGGACTATAAGACGCACCTTTTCCCCCCCAAATTTGGGAGGAAAATGGGGGGTGCGTCTTATAGTCCAAAGGTAGACTTCTCCCTACTCACGCGATCTTCCCTGGTGGTCTAGTGACGTCGGGGCAGGAAAGAGCCTCCTCTTTCCTGCCCAGCGCGCTGCTCTCCATCCTCCTGTATGCAGCCTGACGGTCTCGGCGAGATTCAAAATGGCCGCCGAGACTTCAATTCTCGGCGGCCATTTTGAATCTCGTCGAGACCGTCAGGCAGCAATGCATACAGGAGGATGGAGAGCAGCGCGCTGAGCAGGAAAGACTCTTTCCTGCCCCGACGTCACTAGACCACCAGGGAAGATCGCGTGAGTAGGGAGAAGTGACAGGGCCGGGGGGAGGGCGGGATTCGGACAAGACACACCGGAGCACCTAGGCTTTAGAGTTGGGAAAAAGGAAAAAAAATTTTTTCCTATTTCCCTCCTCTAAAACCTAGGTGCGTCTTATAGTCCGAAAAATACGGTATGTCCAATACATAAATGGGAAAGAAAAGAGAAAATATCAATTAAAACAAACATTAAGGAAAAATATCATCTTAGTTAGTCCACATTATTATCCACAATTGGGGGATCCAAGATCAGGAAAACTATCTCAAAGAAAATAAGAAAAACACAGAATGGTTAATCTTACAATTCATATATTCTGAGGGAGGAAGGTTAATCGGTAATTGCAGCCAGTACAGTGGTAACTTAAAGGAAGTTGCTGCAGAGGGTTCTTCATCTGTTCTTTTAACTCCACAAACTCTTATAATTTCCTGGGTTCAACAAATAAGTAATCAGGAAATAAAACACTTACAAGGGAATCGCTCTAGGAAGGTCCCACCTAGGGCAATGATTCTTGGCTTAAAAGCCAAGAGTTCAAACCTCCTAGTCTGCGATTCCCTTGATATGTCAGGAAATATATTTATCTTTGAACCCAAAAAAACTATCAGCCATATGTCGGAAATACAATTTCAAAACATTGTTCCTATCTAAATCAAAGGCAAAAGTCACTAATAATATAACTCTATATACAGGGTATTTTAGGAAAATTTATCTTTCTCAAGTTATTTTTCCTTAATTGGTTCTCCAGAAGTTCCAATTTTTTACAAGAAACATAATTGTCCTTCATTACCAGATTAAATGATTTTCGTAGAGAAACCATTTCCGAAATCAAAGTCTTTATTTTTTTATCTTGGACTTCCACTTTGTTAGATAAGTATTGATATAATCACATATTTTTTCCTAAAAAATTTTTGACATCTGAAGAAGAGAGTTATTCACACTCTACAGCACTTCACATAGTGCATCCAATTTCTCCACAGAAACTGCTCCAGATATCTTCGGGGGGAAGAGCTCACTCTCCAATCCCCCAGTTGGTTTATTATCCGGAGTCAATGCTGCGCCAGGACCTCCTCGGATCGCGTGAAAATTCTAACCCACTTCGGGCGTTTCCACTGTCGACCTCCATAGCGAAGCGTTACTGTTTCCGGGTCTTGGAGAGGTCATGCCAACAGGGGGACTCAAAGTCACTCCCTCTCCACTGAGATTCGGCAATAAAGCCTTGCTGTTCCCCGAAGCAGGAACCGATATCCCTGACGTTATGACCCCGAATCTCTCCAAAGTAAACTGAGAAGTGGTGGGAACTCCAGCCGTGTTCGAGGAGGACAACACCACGGCTTTGCCTTTCGTCTTCCCCATTCTCTGGGGAGCGCGCCTACTTTTTCAGGTATTCTGGTGTAAAACGGGAACTCAACTAACATACATCCTCCCTCGACGCCATCTTGGATCCTCCAGTTTGGGACACTCTTTGTCTGGTTTCTCCTCAGAGGCCTGTCTGATATGGGTAAGCCTTCAGCATAGCCCTCTGAGTCATTGAAACATGGAAGCCCCTCCACCATTTACAAGGTGGTGTCCCTTCGGAGGGGAGGATATGCCTTTTTAAACAGGTTAGTTTTTATTTTTTTCCGGAAGTTTAGGTGGTCGTACGTAGTTTTCAAGGCTTTTGGTAATGCGTTCCACAGTTGTGTGCTTATGTAGGAGAAACTGGATGCGTAAGTTGATTTGTATTTGAGTCCTTTGCAGCTTGGGTAGTGCAGATTTAGGTATGTTCGTGTTGATTCGGATGTGTTTCTAGTTGGTAGGTTAATCAGGTCTGTCATGTATCCCGGGGCTTCACCATAGATAATTTTGTGAACCAGAGTGCAAATTTTGAAAGCAATGCATTCTTTGATTGGGAGCCAGTGTAGTTTTGCGCTTTTAAATCGCGTTTTTCCAAAGATAAGTCTAGCTGCCGTGTTTTGAGCGGTCTGAAGTTTCTTTAACGTTTGTTCTTTTCTGCAGCCTAATGGCTCCATACTAATATCAGACAAGATTCAGCCATGAAAGTGGTTGAAGCAGCTAGGTTTCTTGTTTATCATTTATTGAATTTTTTATACCGCCCACCTTATAAAGAAATCGAAGCGGTTTACAATAAAATCTAAAAAATGAAGGTAGAAAAAGAACTCCAATAAAGTGACAAGAAAGATTCACCAGCCACAGTACTCAGCTCCCTCTGTGTGACATTTCTCATTTAATTGATTTCTTTGGTGTTAATTTTCAGCATATTATAAGTTCTATATTACAATATAAATAAGTTTATAAGTGAAAATAAATAGGATGAAATTCCTATAGGATCTCTACTGAGGAATGCTTATAGGCATAAAAATACATGCTTCTGATTCTCATTACCTCCTATAACAAAATTACAGAGAATGTGTATTTTTCCTCCCAAGGATTTAGACATTGAATATGCTTACATTTTCCAGGTAAATGCCGTCAATCTTGCAGAAATGGTGGAAAGTGTACTGGGAAAAATAAGTGCAAGTGCTCAAAAGGTTACCAAGGAGATCTTTGTTCAAAATGTAAGTACCAAATTCACTTTCCCAAGTCTAGCTTTTGCTCTTTGGAGATACTTTAGAAGTATCTTTGGAGAGACTGTCAGTTTTTGCACAATGGCAAGACTTTTTAGGGGTTAATTTTATAAAGGACTTGAGCCTATAGAATAGCATTTTATCCACTCAGGTGGGCTCTTATAAAATTAGCCAGGGTTACATGCGTATATAAAGTAGGCATACAGACACAAATTGGTAATGTCATAGCAGGGTATGGAAGTACAGAGGCTATGGGGCCCTTTAACTAAAGGACATTAAGCCCTTAACTCACGATTAGCATATGTCAACAGGCTACCACAAAATGTGTTAAAGTGTTTTGCAGTATTTTGCCTGTTAGCACGTGGCAATCTGCAGGTTACCTATTTTTCGAAACTATTTTTGCAGGGGGCATGTCATGAGTGGAGAGTGGGCATGGAAACATTAACCAGCTAGTGTGTTACAATAGCACATGCTAACCAGTTAACAGTTAGCGTGTGCTAATTCCCACTTGCCCCTAATTCTATAAAAGTCGCCAAAAATTGTGCACACAAATTTTGCCATGTGCCCAATTTGTGCGTGCAATTTAATTTAATAATGAGCTAATTAGTGCCAATAATTAGCTTTTTAACAAGCCATTATTGGCACTAATTATATTTAATTGGAATTTATGCACAAAAATTTAGGTGTGGGATCTATCTTCCCATCAGCAGAGTTTTGCAACAGCAGTTTCATTTCAAGCTTTGGGTGTTGCTGCAGCTGAAAGAGTGCTTTATTTGGAGACTGTGAGTACAGCTGTGATATATAGAAGCATTGGTGTCTTTTGGCTGGTAAGGAAACTTATTTGGCTCAGTGGAGTCTGGTGGTTTTGTATTGTGGAAGTTTGTGTCATAGAAGAACACTGATTGCTGTGTGAGAAAGGCAGTGAGTGGTGGCGGTTGGTAAATTTGTGATTGGAGTATTGAGATGGGTCGTAAGATGAGTATGGTTGAAGAAGAAGTAAATGGAAAAAAGAGGGCTAAGCAGTCTGTGAATGTGGAGGAGGTCAAGAATGTGGGGGAAAGGGCTAAGAAATCTTCTAAGGGTGTGCAGTTTGCTGGTAAAGATGAGAGGGACAAAAAGAGGACTGGAATAAATAGGAAGGCTGCTGGTGATATGGGGCAAAAGAAAAAGGCAGAGGATTGCAGCTGAACGTGGTACATTGAGTGGTCTGGAGGTTCAGCGGAGACAACAGTCCTTGGAAATGAAGGGAAGCAGAAGAGTCTTCTGAGTCTCATTATTCTGATGGTGAGGATTATGGGACTGATGGTGGAAAGAAAAAGGGGATAAAGGAAAGGAGAGATCTTAAAAAGAAAGCTAAAGGGTTGCCCAAACAACTGAAAGATAAGAAATGTATGCAAAATTTTGTCATGTACTGAAGCGTTTAGATACGGAAAAGTATAAGCGTAGGGTTATTGGGAAGAATTCAGATGTTTGGGAGTCATCTGAATCTATAGATTTGTCAGAATCTTCATCTGCCTTTTCTTCAAAAGATGATTCTAAGGAAGAAGTTCAATTGAGAACATAGAAATAAAAGAGGGATCAAAGTGCTGATAAACAGAATGATGTTGGTATCGCTATTAATAAAGTGGTTATTCATTTAGTGCCATAACTCCTTTAGGTACTCATATTCCGTTAAGTTAACAGGAAAATTTGTGGATTTGTTTTCATTATTAGTTAGGGAACAAGATTATTAGATTAGGAAAAATGAGGAGGGTAAAGAGGAGACTAAGAAAAAGAGAGTAAAGGTGGCTAAGTCAATACATAATTGATTATTAGTATTTAATATTTATGCATCAGTTCTAGGTGAAGCTAAGCCTGAATTATATCCATGCTTTTTCTGTCATGATTTTAAGAGCCTATAGAACACATGGTGATTGGTCATGGTTGAACTATGACACTCAATTTAGGAGCCATTTAGCAAAAGATAAGTCGGATGCATAGGGGACGGTAATGATTCCTGTGAGGCCATGGTCCTTTCGAGGATTTGGACAACAGTGTTGCTACAGGAGTTTTGGGATCAGCAGGATCGCAGGCAGGAGAAAATGTTTGGGGATCAACTCAGGCAGAGACATTTAGTGGAGGTGTCAGCTTCTCAGGGTCTTGATCTGGAGGGGGGGGGGGGGGTTGGAGGAGACAGTGCCTGTTTCAAGTTTAATTCAGGGGAGTGTGTGTGGCAGTTCTGTAAGTTTCAGCACAGATATTCAATCTGTGCAGGAAGTCATTCAGCATTCAGATGTAATGTTAAAGCAAATACAACTGCCAGGACCTATTGCCAATTAATTTGGCTGCATTAGAGGAATTGCTGGGCCAATTTCTAGCCCTCCATTTGATAATCTAATCATTTCACCATTGGGCATCACACCTAAAAAAGAACCAGGAAAATATCATTTAATTCATTATCTATCTTACCTCATTGGAGCGAGTGTCAATGCTGTTATTGATCCTAATTATTGTTCTGTATGATATGCTTCATTTTGGATCAGGTTGTTTTATTGTTGAGAGCTCATGGGAAGGGTGTGATGATGGCAAAGACTGATATTGAATCAGCCTTTAGGATGCTACCAGTTCATCCTGAATCATTTCATTTGATGGGTTTTAAATGAGTACATCAATATATAAGTATTGCCACACTGACACAGACCAAAGGTTCATCAAGCCCACTGATTCCAATAGTGGCCAATACAGGTCACAAATACCTGGCAAGATCCCAAAAAAACGCAATACATTTTATGCTGCTTATCCCAGAAATAAGTAGTGGATTTTTCCCAAGTCAATTTAATAGTGGTCTATGGACTTTTCCTTTAGGAAGCCGTCCAGACCCTTTTTAAACCCCGATAAGCTAACTGCCTTTACCACTTTCTCTGGCAACGAATTCCAGAGTTTAACTACACGTTGAGTGAAGAAAGATTTTCTCTGATTCGTATAAAATTTACTACTGTAGCTTCATCGCATGTCCCCTAGTCCTATTATTTTTGGAAAGAGTAAATAAACGATTCACGTCTACCCGTTCCACTCCACTCATTAATTTATAGACCTCTATCATATCTCTCCTCAGCCGTCTCTTCTCCAAGCTGAAGAGCCCTAGATGCTTCAGCATTTCCTATAGGGAAGTCATCCCATCCTCTATCATTTTCGTCGCCCTTCTCTGTACCTTTTCTAATTCCACTAAATCTTTTTTGAGATGCGGCAACCAGAATTGAATACAATATTTGAGGTGCAGTGGCAGGAGAATCACTCAACCACAAGACAAGGCAAACAGAACTGGATCACAGTGGACTGGAGCAAGACTTCACCTACACTTAGCCGCCCTTCACCAGGAGTTGAGCTCCTGGCTGCAAGCGGCTGGCAGGACTTACCGGACAGGACAGGAAGGCGGAACTGCAGGACACAGCAGCCGGCTGACAAACAGCAGATCACACTAGAAACACACTGGGGTCCCAAGTAGGCAGCAGGCAGACGAATAATCCAACAACAAGCCGGGTCTGGGCAGGCAGCAGGCAGAAGAATAGTCCAGAAACAAACTGGGTCTGGGCAGGCAGCAGGCAGGAGAATAATCCAGGAGACAAGCAAGGTCAAAGACACAAAAGGGAAAAAATAGCACAGCAATAACTCTCACCAAAGGAAACACCTCTGAGGACCTCTGTTGCAAGGCAAACTAGAGACCTACCCAGGTGGTTAATAAAGGCAACCTACAAGGGAGTTCACTAAGTACGGGTTCTGCTTGGTTCCAAAAAACTCCCAAAACACTCTGGAAGGCTGGAAGATCTGGACCAGACCAGCATATCTTCTGGAACATGGGAAACGATAAGCCATCAGTTCCCAGCACTCGCCAGGTTTAACCACCGGGGGCCGAGGTGTCTGTAAGCAAGGAACCTGGGCACAACCGTGACAGTACCTCCCCCTTAAGGCCTCCCCGGACTTCTCGTGGGGTCTGGATTTCCTTGGATCCTCTTGGTGGACTCGGCTGACAAGTTTAGGCGTGTCCCCAATGTTCCTAGCATTAGGTGCGGGACGTGAGATAGCCAGTTGAGGGCGAGACGAGGCTTGGTCTACAGAGCTGGGTTGAATGTCCAGCACTGGAGTAGAGCTACAGACCATGATTTGCTGCGACCTAGTCCTCTGATTCTTAGATCTCTGGTTCTCCGGATTGTCCTGAAGCTTAGGGCCTGAGGTTGGCTTCTTACGTAAAGTGTGGGACCACCGGCCCCAAGGCATCGTCTTAGAACACCTGCTGGCCGGACCCTGGGGCCCGGGCACATTACCAAGTTCCGCTTGGCACTGGCTGATCGGGGGTAATGCACATGCGCAGGTCATTCCCCTCGTAACAGTTGTAGAGTCCTGGGAGTCACTAATATCCGTCCATGCATCTGAGTCCTGGTCCGGCTGTTCACCGACCACACTATCAGTGTCAGGAAATAAACAAAGTTTTCGGCACGACTTGCCCCAGTCCAGGATCTCACCCTTTCCCCAGGACCGGATTGTGTCTCTGTAGCCAGGGAAGACCCAAAACAATGGGCTGTGCTGCTGAGGGAAGGACATATAGAGAGATATCCTCCCTGTGATTGCCAATCTGTAAGCTCACGGGAACCGTTTGAGTGTTTACATATCCTTGAATACTTCCATACACTGAAAAGAGCGGGATGGTCTTAGGTAGTTCTTGTGTGGGAATGTTAAGTTGATGGACCAGAGACGCCGTTATAAAGCTTCCACCCGCCTCAGAGTCCAGAAAGACCTCAGTATGCTCCTGTCTGTGACTTAGGTCGAGTACCGCTGGCATTAGGAATTGGGTACGCAGGAGGTTAGAAGATTGGCTTATTACTGTGCCTGCAGTCAAACCTGGCCCTAAGGAACCGGGTTTCTGTGGACAGTTGACCGCGTAGTGTCCCGTCTCCCCACAATACAAGCAGAGATTGAGGGTCCGACGCCTCTGTTTTTCTTGAATCATGAGAGGGGTATGACCTAATTGCATGGGTTCTGCTGGTGGTTGCGGGGGAACCTCCCGCGGACGAGGAGTCGGTGGTAAAACTTGATGGCTCGGTGTCTTCATACCTATTCTATGGAGCGCCGTTCTTTGCCACGCTCCTGGAATCGAATATCAATCATAGTACAGATCTTGATTAGCTCATCCAACCTGGTGGGGAGTTCACGTCCCGCCAGTTCATCCTTAATCTGCTGTGCCAACCCCTGCCAAAATGTCGCGATCAAACTTTCATTGTTCCAAGCTAATTCAGAGGCTAAAGTGTGGAACCTAATCGCATAGTCACCCAGGTGCTGTGTACCTTGCTTGAGTCTCAAGAGTGCAGAAGTTGCGGAAGTAACCTTCCCGGGTTCTTCAAAAACTCGTCTAAACTGATCCAGGAACCCTTGGAGGTCATGAAGCACCGGATCGTCCTTCTCCCAAAGAGGGGACACCCAAGCTAATGCTTGACCGGACAACAGAGACATAATGTAAGCTATCCGGGTTCTCTCCGTGGGGAAATCTTGGGACTGGAGCTCAAAAATGATTTCACACTGGTTGAGAAACCCTCTACAGTCTCTGGGATTATATCTCGGTGGTGACTTAAGATGGATACCTGTCGTGACCGAACCCCTAGCCAGTACCACATCTGCAAGGGGCAGCGCCGAACCTTGCAGCGTTCCCGGGCACCTGTCCTGCACATATCTCTGTAATTGATCCATCTGGAGAGTCATGTCCCTGGCGAGTCCCTCTATACGTGGGTTCAAGTCATCAAAAAATTTGTAACAATGAGCCATTTGTCTCTGTAGCTCCCTAACAGTGGGTGACTCTTCCGAGCTCATTGCCTTGCAATCTGTCAGGTTTCCCGGCGAACCTCTGCATAGTGAGCCCTTGGACCACTGCCGAGAGGCGGCAGCGGCAGGAGAATCACCCAACCACAAGACAAGGCAACCAGAACTGGAACACAGTGGACTGGAGCAAGACTTCACCTACACTTAGCCGCCCTTCACCAGGAGTTGAGCTCCTGGCTGCAACCGGCCAGCAGGACTTACCGGACAGGACAGGAAGGCGGAACTGCAGGACACAGCAGCCGGCTGACAAACAGCAGGTCACACTATAAACACGCTGGGGTCCCAAGTAGGCAGCAGGCAGACGAATAATCCAACAACAAGCCGGGTCTGGGCAGGCAGCAGGCAGAAGAATAGTCCAGAAACAAGCCGGGTCTGGGCAGGCAGCAGGCAGGAGAATACTCCAGAAACAAGCCGGGTCTGGGCTGGCAGCAGGCAGGAGAATAATCCAGGAGACAAGCAGGGTCAAAGACACAGAAAGGAAAAAAATAGCACAGCAACAACTCTCACCAAAGGAAACACCTCTGAGGATCTCTGTTGCAAGGCAAACTAGAGACCTACCCAGGTGGTTAATAAAGGCAACCTACAAGGGAGTTCACTAAGTACGGGTACTGCTTGGTTCCAAAAAAAGGGAGTTCACTAAGTACGGGTACTGCTTGGTTCCAAAAAAACTCCCAAAACACTCTGGAAGGCTGGAAGATCCGGACCGGACCGGACCAGCATATCTTCTGGAACATGGGAAACAATAAGCCATCAGTTCCCAGCAGCCTGGGGAACCACCGGGGGACAAGGTGTCTGTAAGCAAGGAACCTGGGCAGAACCGTGACAGCAGAGGGTTTCAATGTATCATCATCAACGACACTGAGATCCCTTTCCTGGTCATGGATTCCTAACGTGGAACCTTGCATTACATAGCTATAGTTCGGGTTCCTCTTTCCCACATGCATCATTTTGCACTTGCTCACATTAAACGTCCTCTGCCATTTAGACTCCCAGTCTCGTAAAGTCCTCTTGTAATTTTTCAGAATCTTCTCTCGATTTAACCACTTTGAATAACTTTGTGTCGTCAGCAAATTTAATTACCATAGTAGTTACTTCCATCTCTAGATCATTTATAAATATGTTAAAAAGAAGCGGTCCTAGCACAGACCCCAGAGGAACCCCACTATCTACCCTTCTCAATTGAGAATACTGACCACTTAACCCTACTCTCTGTTTACTATCCTTTAACTAGTTTTTAATCCACAATAGGACACTACCTCCTATCCCATGACTATCCAATTTCTTCTGGAGCCTTTCATGAAGTACTTTGTCAAACGCCTTTTGAAAATCCAGATACACAATATCAATCGGCTTGCCTTTATCCACATGTTTGTTCACCCCTTCAAAGAAATGTAATAGATTGGTGAGGCATGATTTCCCTTCACTAAATCCAAATTGGCTTTGACTCATTAATCCATGCTTTTGAATATGCTCTGTAATTTTGTTCTTTATAATAGTCTCTACCATTTTGCCCAGCACCAACGTCAGGCTCACCGGTCTATAATTTCCCGGATCCCCTCTGAAACCTTTTTTAAATATTGGCATTACATGGGCTACCCTCCAATCTTCCGGTACCATGCTCAATTTTAAAGATAAATTACATATTACTAACAATAGTTCAATTCTATCATTACTCTGGGATGAATACCATCCGGTCCAGGAGATTTGCTACTCTTCAATTTGTCAAATTGCCCCATTACATCCTGTAGGTTTATAGAGATTTCATTCATTTCTCCGACTCGTCAGCTTCGAATACCATTTCTGGCACTGGTATCTCTCCCAAATCTTCCTCGGTGAAGCCCAAAGCAAAGAATTCATTTAATCTCGCCACTATGGCTTTGTCTTCCCTTATCGCCCCTTTTACCCCTCGGTCATTTAGCGGTCCAACCGATTCTTTTGCCGGCTTCTAGTTTCAATTCTTTTTTTGAAAAAGCGATGCCTATGGGCTGTTCTATTTCTTGCTCTCATTTTGAAGCATTTTCAACATTTATTCATTGGGTGGTTGAGCGGGAATCTTCTGACAATATTATTCATGATTTGGATGATTTTCTTTTTGTGGGTCCTACTGGAACTAGTGTTTGAGAATCTTGTTGATGTATTTGGAAAAAATACAAACCAGTTGTATGTTCCTTTAGCTAAAGAAAAAGCTGAAGGTCCTTGCACAATGCTTACCTTTTTAGAAGTGGACTTTGTTTCTGTGCTGATGCAGTGTAGGTTGCCTATTGATAAAGTTAAGAAATTGGTGGAGGTTATTAATGTGGTGTTGTTAGCTAAAAAGCTGACACCGAAGTAAGTCCAGTCATTGATTGGATTATTTTACTTTTCTTTTCTTGTAAGGTGATTCCAGTGGGAAGCATTTTTATTAGAAAATTGTCATATTTGACAAAAGGAGCACTTAAAGGACATTATTTTATTAGAATTCTCTCTCAGGTTAAAGTAGATTTGAAGCTATTTTTAGAAGAGTTTAATCATGTTTTGGTTTGGCAAATTCCTCAATCTCTAATACTGTTTCAGATGTGTATTGGCGGGGTGGGGGGTGTTAGGACTTGGTTTATATTTTGTTGGATCATGGTGTGCTGGAGTCATTGTTATTAACTCTGACTACTTAGATTAAGGATATTTTGAGTAGGGGTGGTCAGGCAGTTCTTTTGCAGTTTGGCATTTCAGTGGTCTTTGATGCCATAGACCACTCACTGATGCTTTATAGGCTCAGTGAGTTGGGTATTAGTGGCAAGGTGCTTAATTGGTTAGTTTTGCCAACTGTGTGTGCAATTAGCAAATGCAGGTGGCAAAACTAACACGGAATTCTTTAGCACATCCCATGTTAGTTCATTTTTGCTGTGTTAGGCATACATTATCACTTAATGAGCTTAGTAAGTGACTTGCTAATATTTTGTCCCCACTACCTCAATATTCTGCCCTTTAAGATACCCTAGTACCTTCACTTTTTTTTCCTACATAAAACATTTAAATGGGGGCACTGAATAACAAGCCATCTCCTTCGGTGGTTGAGTCTTTGCTCTCTTCTCCCTGTGATTTATTTACTTTATTTTTCTCATGGATCCAAGTTTAAGGAAAATAAACCATGGGCAAGTAGCTGTAAAGTTAATGTGGCCAGCTGAAGAAATAAATAGGCAGTTTGAATAAACCTGCCTTAAGATGAAAACCCCTTGTCTGTTTGTGTGCTCTAATTTGTACCTGCTGAGTTTAAAATGAAACTTGAAACTGTTATTCCATGCTGCTTCTTATGGTGTATAATTTGTATTCTACTGACGTTTATTATATTTCTGTCATGTAAATGTTTAACTGTGCTGTATTTCTGATGTTGTATCATGTCATTGCTCTTACTAGGATTTGTCATTGCTCTTTCTAGGATTTAATTTCCGTAATATCTCATTGAGGGGCCTTTTTACTGAGCTGCAGCAAAAGGGAGCCTGCGCTAGCATCAGCTCATGTTTTTGAGGTGCACTGAGGCCCCCTTTACCACAGCAGGTAAAAGGCTATCTTTTTTTGAGGAAAAGAAATGGCCGTGCAGTAAGTGAAACACTTACTGCTCGGCCTTTTTGAGGGAGCCCTTACCGCCTCCCATTGAGATGGTGGTGAGAGCTCCCATGCTAACCTGGCAGTAGCTGGGTTAAGTTCTGGCGCTACAAAAATAAATCGTATTTTTATAGCACCGGAAATGGCGCATGCTAGGGGTGGGAACTACTGATAGGCTCCTGCGATAGCCCGGTGTAGTTCCAGATTGGTGCACACTAAACCCACGGTGGGCTTATCGCTGCTTGGTAAAAGGACCCCTGATTGTGTTTTATACTTACATTTGGTGATTTTACTATTATTACACTGTTGACACAATATAAATTGTTTATGCCAGGTTTGTTGTACACCGTCTTGGGCGAATCTTGTCATAAAGGCATTTAATACATTTCCCCCCCCCCCCCCCCCCGAAAAGGCCTTGAAGTGGAAATGGCCTTCAAGTTTTACAATTCTCACCCCTCCTCCAACAAGTTAAAACAGAAAAAAATACTCCAGATTAACATGGAACCTAAAATTAGATGCTCTAAGCTCTTTTAAGAAGGACCCCCTTTCCTCTCCCCCAAGTTGATGTTCTTCTGAAGACGGAGGTTGCAGTGTGAATATAACAAAGGCAGTAAATAAATCTTGTCAAACAAACAAATAAACAGATTTACTAAGATGCTGTTCCCTGGACAATGGCAGAAGGTGACATTGTTGGAGTGACTCTCCTGTCACACCATGCAGGCAGAAAAGAGGAAGCAGCTGAAAGTATGCTACACTGTCCAAAGTCAACTCAGATAGTAAAGGGGGGGAGCAGAAAGAGAACAGAATCAACTTTAGGTGTGGATCATTAAAAGAAACTTGGAAGGTCTTTTACTAAAACTTAGCTCAAGTTATCTTCAGTAGGGCCCATTTTATTCCTATGGGACCTGCTGCAGATAACTCAAGCTAAGCCTTAGTAAAAGACCCCCTTGGAGAGCACTGAAAATGGCAGCTTGATTCTGGAGCTCCTCATCAACCTCCTCACTTATAACTAGGAATAGTAGCAAGAATCGGCAAGCCAGATGAATTTAAATTTAGCTTGCCTTAAATTTAGTATTTTCAATTCTCTGATCTTTTATTCTTGTTTTATGACTTTTTAAAATAATTTTAGATTTCATATCCTTGTACACTGCCCATGTGTAAGGTCACAGGACCTAATAAAACCCACATAATGAATTGGGGAAAGGCAACAAAGGTTGAACTATAATAAAATCAAATAGAATATATTCTAAGTAAAAGAAAAAAAAAGTAAAACATATTAGCATAGGTAACAATCTGTATAGACTAAAATATAGGAATCATAAAAATCTATATACATTAGATAAGAGGGATAATATGTTTTGAATTTTTAATAAATATGAGTTGGAGTGGAGGAGAAGCCTAATGGTTAGAGCACTGGTCTGAGAACCAGGAGAACCCAGTTCAAATTCCATTATGGTTTTTTGTGAGCTTGGGCAAGTCAATGTACCCTCCATCGCCTCTGGTACAGACTTAGGGGCCATTTTACTAAGGTGTGCTAGAAGTGGCCGGAGCTACGATTAGCGCTCTGGCCACTTTCTAGCGCGGCTGAAAAATTGCTACTGTCAGGGTTCTTTTAATGGCCACTCACTAATTTCCGCATTACTGCGTGGTCTTTACTGCTGGGAACCCTTACCATCACCTACTTAGGAGGCAGTAAGAGCTTCCATGCTACTCCTGCGCTAATTGGGTAGCACACAGTAATGTGCCTGCTCTACCCGATTAGCATAGGCATGCCTACTGTCCATCCCCAGACATGCCTCCCATGGCAAAAAATTAAAAAATATATTTTACCGCAAGAGTAGCATGCACTGCTGCCCAAACTACCAAGGGATGCCTCAGCACGTCCCACAGTAGTGACCTTTTACCACATGGTAGGCCTGCGTGAGGCCTGCTGTGCCATAGTAAAAGGGCCCCTTAGAGTGTGAGCCCTTCAGCGACAGAAAAATAGCTGAATGTACATGGCTTGCAAGCAGTATACAAGAAAATGAATTCTTGTGGCTCATTCCTTGATTGAGTTAGTTTGCTATAATCATTGCCTAAAACTAGACCTTTGATAAATGGCCACAATTTTTCCCATTAAATTTAAATAGTGGGACAAAACAGGGTTGCCTGTGTAACCCTAGTTACAAAGGGGTCCTTTTACTAAGCTGCGGTAAAAGGGAGCCTGCGCAGGCATCATCACGTGTTTTTGATGCATGCTGAGGCCCCCTTTTACTGCAGCGGGTAAAAAGCTGTCTTTTTTAAAATAAGAAATGGCCCTGCGGCAACCCGGAGGTAGTTCCAGATTAGTAAGCGGTAAGCCCATGTTGGGCTTACCGCCGCTTTGTAAAAGACCCCCAAAGTGTCCTAAGAACTTCTGTGAGGTTCAGTTAAAGTTTTTGCTAATATTTGCTATATCCTATTGTAATTAATGTGTACCATTTGTCCTAGCACATAAATCAGTATATGTGGGAGTGATTTTTGTAGTAAAGTCTTTCCCCACAGGGGATGGTCAACAGAGGAGTAAGTGATGGTATAAGAGTTAATTGAAAAATCTGGGAAGCAAATTTGTCTTTGCCTCCTTTCTGCCAGAGCTTCCAAGAGAAATACAGGGGTCCTAGGTGCTGAACAATGCCTGGACCAAAGGAAAAGTGAAGAGCATGGTGGTTTTGCGTCCCTTTTGCCTGAAGAATGTGAAAGGATTGGCTGAAAGCCTATGAGCAGTGGAATAGTGGACTATACTGGGAGAAAGTTGTGGTGTGCCAAGTGCAAGAAATTCCATTTGGGAGAGAGCTTGATCTGTCAGAGGATGGAAGTCAGCTAGATAGCCATGGAATATGGGAAACTGCTTCTAGGAATTCCCCCTGGATCCAGAAAGCCCACAGAGGATCAGAAGTGTGTGTGTGTGTAAGTGTAAGTGTCTTTGTAGATTCCTAGAGGAGTGGCTTGCAGAAGAGAATAGTGTGAGGAAGAAGAGTTCTAATAGAGGACCTCACAGATTCTGAAGAGGAGACATCCCAAAGCCTGAGGAAAATATCAAGGAAGAAAAAGCAACCTAGTGTCTATTTTCAGATTATGGGGTTTTATGATTACTCAGTGTGTGTGTGTGTGTGTATATATACCCAAGATGGTGTACAGAATGCATATTCATGAGCTAGATTTGTATGCATTGCTTCCACTGCTTGTAAATTTCTCTCATGTATATTCTTTATGGATATCCTAAAACTTGGACTGGCAAGGGGTGCCCCAAAACAAGTTTGCAAACTACTTAGCAATATAGACTTATAGATGTAGATGTATAGATACCATTAGGCCAACTGAGGCAGGGGCCTCAGGCAGCACTCTCCAGGTGTAGCACTCTCCCCTTCCCTCCTCAACCGTCTTCCCCATGTTTACCTTATTTTTTTCATTTCCAAAAGTCGGTAGTGGCAGCAGCAGCGATTCCCATAGGCTGCCCTGCCACTGGCACCTGTCTCTTCTCCCTACTGCATCCCTTCTCTTGACATACCTTCCTGTTTCCTCAGAGGCAGGATGCAGTACAGCGAAGAGGCCGGTGCCAGCGGCACCACAGCAGGGCAGCTTATCCACCTTTTGGAAAAAATTAAAATAAGATAAACGCGGGGAAGAGGGTTGAGGAGGAATGGGGGGAGATGCCAGACCAGGCAGGGGTGGCATCTCATCTCTGCCTGGGGTGGCAGTTTGCCTTGGTCTGCCCCTGCCTTTGGGGTTCAATCTCTGCTTGCGCTTCCTTAGTTTTTCCTACTTGCAGGTTCTAACAACAACAACAACAAAAAATCCAGCAACAGAGCTTTTATTTCTGCAGGACTTCATTTTAATGTAGAGCAACTGTCAAATGACAGTAAACAGTGCCTGCTCCTTTCAGATTTAAACAGTACTTTTTGGCTTGCACATTCTCAGCCAAATAAAGGAAACAGATCTCACCTGGAGTTCTCTCTTCCTCTGCCCTCACCCACATGCTGTCTATGTTTGAGTTTCCTCTTATTTTCGTTCCAGAGACTGGGTTGCTGCATTCCAATTTGCCTCTCATGAGTTCCCTTTTATAAACCACATAAAAAGAAAAACCCATACCACAGCCGCCTGTGGCAAATTCTTTATCTTGTTCCTGTTCCTTTTCATTGTATGTAATCCACACAGAGCTGGTTTGGTTTGTAGTGCAATATAAGTTTTAATTGTAATTGTTGGCAGCATCTTGAAGCTCTGGTCTATTCTGCTTTTTTTTGGGTCTAAACATGCAGTTTTATTCCCACCTGCTCTGACTTGCTTAATTATTGAGGTCCCCATGGGACTGAGGGTTGATGCAGAAAAGCCATGTGCATGGCTGAATGCATGGCTTCTACTATGAACATAATGAAACATTATTCCACAGTCATCCAGTAATCAATGAGCATGCAAATTACTACTGCATTGAATTGTGTGCTATCAGGAAAAAAACAGAGCATACCAGGGCAATAATTCACAGCTCATTGCTAAAATGTCCCCCTCATATGAGGCTCATGAATAAACTAAACTGCTTTAGGATAGGTTCCAAGGTGGTAAACTGGATCAGAAATTGATTAACTGACAGGTGGCAGAGGGTGGTGGTAAATGGAATTAATTCCAGAAGAAAGAAAGGTGATGTAACCCACTTCCCTAGTGAAGAGTTCGTTTTTTCTCATGAGGAATCTAAGAAGAATTAGAAAATTCTTTGAAGTAGTTCAGTTTAAACTACTAAGTTCTGCTTTCATCTAAACTAGGTTTCTATAACTTAATCTTCTTAGGGACATCGAGACGTAATCTTCTTCGTTTACAGATGATTCTGAAAACGGCAGTTAGGTTAATATATTCCTTGAAAATATGACAGGATTACTACATTTTATGTAGAACTGCATTAGTTGCCTGTTGAGTCCAGAATTAGGTTTAAGTTCTCCAGGTTTTTGTTTCAAGTACTACAAGGGAAATGTCCAGCATACTTATTATCTCACATTGAATTGTTAAGTCCTTCTAGAAACAGAAGAGCTTTATTATGCTGGCCTTTGACATTCTCTTCTGCTAAGGAGATAAAACGGCTCAAGATTTATGATATGCTACTTGCTTATCAAGCCCCAAAAATATTGCGTTCATACATATGCCAACTGCTTTTTGATCAATTATGATTATATTATTTTTAAAAAAATTACTCAAAACTGTTCTTTTTAATGAATTTTAATCTCTTCTGGTTGAGTTTTTATTTTGTTCTTCTTTATTGCTTGTATTGAATCCCTCTTATTGTAAACCACATTGAACCAGTTTTGGTGTTAGCGGTATATAAACTGTAACTGTAGGCCCCCAGGTTTACTTAACAGCGTCATCAGATCCAGATATGCAAGAGATGATGAAATACGAAAGTAAATGTACAGAAACCATCTCCATCATTACACTTGGACAAGTGAATGGAGATGTAGAATGAGTGAGAATCTACTAGTATATATAGGAAGGAAGGAAGCAAGAAACTAAATTTGAGAAATAAAGAAAAAAACTCTTTGAAGAATTTGATCAGCAAATAAGTAAAAATAAATGGAAAATGGATCAGTTCAGTTCAGAGGGACCAGTTGTTTTGAACATATCACCCCTGTACTGAAAAAATCTACATTGGTTACCTATAGAGTTTAGAATTCAGTTTAAAATCCTCTGTTTAGTTTTTAAGGTATTGGCACAACAGGTTTCAAAAATTGTGGCATTTCAGCTTTATATATATCAGCCAGGTAAACAGTGACTTTTTGATATTCCTTCCCATCATGTTGTTAGATCTGAGAAATATAGAAATACAATCTTCTATATTATAGGACCAGTGGCCTGGAATAAGCTTCTCCCTAGATTGAGGAATATTAAAGAGATTAAAACTCAGTTATTTATGCAGGCTTTCAGCTGGGATAAGGAGTGAAATTGTTAATATTCTGAATTGATTGAGTCTATCTGTTTGTATGTATTTTGTTTTTGTCAGGTTTGTGACAATATTATGCATTTACCTATGTAATCCGCAAAGAACCATGGATTGAATATAGAGAATGACACAGGGACAAAATTTGTCCCCCTGGGTTCTTGTCTCCATCTCTGTCCCTTCCCCACAGGCTCTGTCTCCATCCCCGCCAGTTCTGTCCCCGTCCCCACCCCATCCCCCTGGTCTCTGTCATCATCTGCAGAAGCCTTGAACACATGATATTACAGTGCACTCCATTTAAGTGCACGTCGGATAAGCGCATGCTCTGTTTAACTGCATGCCGCACTTCGGTCCCATTTTTGGCACCATCAATTTCTATTGGGACAAACTTCGGTTTAGCGCACCACTGATAAGTGCAAGATTTGCTTATATGCATGGTTTAAGATTGCTTCTCTGCAGGAAAGATTCTGCATAAGCGCACGCATGGAATATGGAAGCCGATTGGCACGTAACAAAGGGGCGGTAAATTTGAAATGTTGTTAAGTGTACACTGGAGTCGTCGTTTTCGTGCAACTGTAAGACTTTAACACTGGCTGAACGAATAGAAGTTCTTAAAAAATTAGAAAACAAACAAAGTCAAGCATCTATTGCTAAAGAATATGGTGTCAAACCCAGTCAAATTTCACATATCTTGAAGCAGAAAGACCAGCTTCTGGAAGATTGGCAAAACAATACAAATCTACACAGGAAATGAAAACGGGCGGGAAAAGCTGAGGATGTAGAAGATGCTGTTCTTCGGTGGTTTTCTCAAGTCAGGAGCAGACAGTTTCCTGTCAGTGGTCCACTACTTATGGAGAAAGCTAATCAGATAGCTGAAAGTCTTGGACTAACTGAATTCAAAGCCACTGTTGGATGGTTGGAAAGATGGAAGGAGAGGAACAACATAAAATTCAAGAAACAGCATGGTGAGAAACAAGACGCTGGTGAGTTTGGTGCTGAAAATTGGGTTGTTTCAGTTCTTCCTACCATCTTGAACAAGTTTGCACCTCATGACATTTTCAATGCTGACGAAAACGGTCTCTACTGGCGAGCAATTCCTGATGGAATACTTGCAATCAAACAAGCCGAAACTACAGGAAGTAAAACGTCGAAGGACCGACTGACGATCCTCCTTTGCTGCAATATGGATGGAAGTGAGAAGTTGGAACCACTCATCATTGGAAAGAGCAAACAGCCCCGTTGCTTCAAGAATGTTAAGCGACTTCCTGTGCCATATGAGGCTAACGCAAATTCATGGATGACTGGGGAAATTTGGAAGTAGTGGCTAAAGAAGTTAGACATTAGAATGCGGGCACAAAAGCGTCAGATTTTGTTGCTTTGTGATAATTGTGTTGCACACAGTGATGATGTCAGGCTGTCTAACGTCAAGATGGTCTTCCTGCCACCAAACACTACCTCTCTGATCCAACCTATGGATCAGGGCATAATAGCCAATTTCAAACAACATTATTGAGCTCTTGTGCTACGTCGTCTGATGAGCGTTATGAATGACCAGACTGGCAAGGATAAACGTGCTGTTGACCATGCTGTTAAATGTGCTCTTGGATTCCCTACATATGCAGAAAGAAGCCTGGAATCATGTTACACAGGCAACCATTGTGAACTGCTACAAGCGGGCAAGCTTTGTTAAGGATGTGGAGAGGGACGAAACAGATGCAGCTGTTGCAAACGCGTCAGATGAACAGGCTATTGACATCCCAGCCGGTGTTACTGAAGAGGAGTTTCATCACTACGTAGCTGTTAATTACGATCTACAAACAGCTGACGACAGCACTGATATCGAGATATGCGCCTATACACAGGCAACGGCTGATGATGAAACAGATGATGAAATGAGCAGCGAGGCACATGCTGACGACATTCAACAACCTCCTATCACTTTTGCAAGAGCGCTGGAGAGTCTCAACACTGTGTGGGCCTATCTGGAGGCCACTGGATGTCAGTGCTAGGACAGTTTTTGCCGTCTGACAGACGTAGTCTATGGAACTCACAGACACAAGAGTGTACAGAGGACTATGACTGATTACTTCAAGTAAGCCTAACATCAGTTAATGGAGACTGTATACTGTACGTATAATAAACAGTACTGTACATATGTTTATCAGATGTCAAGCTTCTTTGGGTCACAACAGTTAAGTGCACGCTCCGGTTAACTGCATTTATTTCTTTGGTCCCAGACCCTTGCACTTAAGCGAATTGCACTGTATATTTAAATCTTTTAATTAAAATGTAAAAAGGAACAATATGCTGTGCAACTGTTGTTTATAAATCACAAATAGAAAATAATAATAATGAGCAACTATAATAACCCCCCCCCCCCCCACACACACACACACACCACCACCACCACCACCCTCTACCCTTCCAACTCCAACAATAGCTGGCTTCTATTACCCCAAAGAATCCTAATCCACCCTGTTAAAGTGTCCAGGGGTACAAAATACAACCTGTTCTTTATTCCCTAGCAGAGGAGAAATATGCCTTATGAAGCACTGTTATGATTTTTTAATCTATGGATGAATAAATCATCAACAATCTCAGGAATCAGTCTACATCTCCTGTCTTCCACAGTCCTTCCTGCAATAGAAGATGTCTTCCTAGAAGATGTGCTGGTAGGAGGAATGTACAGGATCTCCCATGCAAATTTTGCTAGTTGTGGCCAACATGTTTGTTTGTTTTTTCCAAAAAATCAAAATATTGTTGTCTGCATCACTCAAACATAATCAACAGTCCAGTTCATTAACAAGCTTCAACATAGAAAATGACATTAGGACAAAGTTTGTCCCCCTCCCATCCCCGTATCATTCTCTAATTGAGCTGAATAGAACATTCTCTAATTGAGCGGAATAGAACATTTAAAATAAATAAATAAATATAAAGTTTTACTCCAGGAGCCATTCATTGATCAAAACCAGACATATGAATGGTAAAGGAGAGGCACAATAAGGTGGTATATCTTATCACTGGAAACCTTGTAAACATTACAGGATTGCTGTACTGGAAAAGCACTCACATCGTGACACTAGGACAATAATGGAGAACAAAGAGGTTATAACCACCTGGGACACTTTCAGTCTGACCAATAAAAAGCTGAATGCAAGGAAACCAGACAGAGTGGTAAAGGTGAAACACCAAAATGGCACTGATCATAGAGATGTCAGTACCAAGCAATTACTCTATGAATCAGGTGGCGAGGGAGAAGATTTTAACCCACCCTGTTTACTAAGCTGTGCTAGTGGTTTCCATGTGCTAATGCCAACACAGCCCATTCACTTTGAATGGGCTGTGTCGGCTTTGTTGTGCAACTTAGTAACCGGGGGTAAATTTATTTATTGGATTTAGCTAACCTTTTTCAGTAGTAGCTCAAGGTCAGTTACATTACAGTACAGTAGGTATTTCTCTGTGATCTGTGCGGCTAGTAGGATTACTTGAGTTCTTTTAATTTTTGTATGACGTATGAATAAGCTACACACAAGAACTAGATATGATATACCTTTATTGTAATGCAGAAAATAGCATCATTAACAAGAACAGCTCACTCTGCAATCTCTGGTCAGCTGAAGGACAGGTTACAGCTTACTACAGTCTCCCGCTCACTGAGCCCAAGCAAAGGCTGCAGATTCCAAGTGAGGCAGAAAGGCATGGAAGGACGCACACTGTCTGAGATCTGTGGAATGTCTCTAATAGGTGTGATTTGTCCATTCCAAACAACCAAATACTAGTACAATTATACCTTCAGTTGCTTGAAGGGTGCTGGCCAGAGCATCCAACTAGAACTTCGTGCCTGTACAAAAAGGAAGCAAACAAACTATCACAGCGGAAGGCTAAGGATGAGAGAGATGGATATGTTTTTACTCTCACAATGTTTTGATGTATCTCCTTCTCCCAAGCAGCACAGATAAGAGTGGTATGTTTGTGTGCCATTCTGAGAAAGCTCTTCAGTGTCGGTGGTGTAGCCATAGGGCCCACTCAATTTGTGATCAGGCCCACCTAAAATTTCAGCTCCCTTAGTGTGGCTGGTAGGGATCCCCAAACTCCGCCAGCCAAAGATCTCCTTCCCACCAAAAGAATGTACATCTTCGGTGGCCACCAGCACTGTCCCCGAACCACTGCTGCCAGCCTCAGCCCCCCCCCCCCCCCCCCCCCCACTATACACATGCTTAGTTTTCACACTGTAATTGTCTATTGCATATATTTGACTTATTCTTGCTGTACACATCCTTGAGTGAATTCCTTCAAAAAGACAGTAAATAAATCCTAATAAATAAATATTCATGAAGACTGCACTTTATTCAAGACACTCTTCACGAACAGTGTGCACTCGCTTGTAAGAGTGTGTACTATTGATGGCACACAAAACCATATGGAATATGTCAGCTGACATTTCCTATGTCAGTTCAAATGAATGCATATCCCTAGTTTTTACCACAAGTTAACTGATAGTGTGGCCTGTACTGACAGTTACTGTGAGTTAAAACTTGTGGTAGATGCTTACTACACCTTAGTGAACATGCTCCTTAAATCTCCATTTCCTGCCTCGCACTCTCAACTATGCATTGTGATTTCAGAACTCTGCCTGTCCTGGGAGAATGCTATCATAGATTTTCTGTATTTTAATTTCCCACCTAAAATCCTAATTTGTGCTTCTAGAATCTCCCTATGTTGTTGATACCTATGTGTTCCATGATAGCTGGTTCCTCTCCAGCACTTTCTAAAATCCTATGTAGATGACACACAGTATGAGGTTTCACACCTTCACATCAGGCATGCAAATTACCAATTGAGCTTCATGCTCACAATTCATTCATCTAGGGTAAAGGGGGTAAGACTTGATATACTGCCTTTCTGTAGTTACAATCAAAGTGGTTTACGTATTACATGCAGGCAGTTATTTTGTACCTGGGACAATGGAGGATTAAGTGACTTGCCCAGAGTCATAGGGAGCTACAGTGATACTTGAAATCAGTTCCCCAGGTTCTCAGGCTGCTGCCCTAACCACTAGGCTACTCCTCCACTCTACATTTCTGATAACTGAACCCTCAATTAAAAGGGCAGACCTCACCCATTCCTCCTGGGTACACACTGATGAAAACATTTTCTCAGTGTAACAGAATACTGCATCACCTTGGGTGCAAGTCCTGGCCATAGGATTACTTCCGGCCACAATGAAGTGACACTCTCCTTCCAGATGACCTTCCTCTTCTATATACCCTTTTCACAGACTCAGGTCCTCTAAGTCTGAGATCAGACTTGTTCTTTGAGGACCAGGAGCTCTTTGCATTGATTGCATTTATTAAAATTTTCATATATGAGGAACTCTGTGCAAAAGACTGAAAAGCCCCCATCTTGCTGTTAGACTATTTTCTGCATCTTATTTTTGTTGTATCACTAAAGTTATTTGAAGTTGCTTGAGAGTGGGGGATGCTTAATCCCATATAAAGTCCCTTAAACTAATTTGATCTATTTTATGTTAGTTAGTCAGTGAGTTGTAAATGGACTGCATGTAGTCAATGAAAACCTTAATTGACTTGTGAAAATGTTTCCTCCTAATCTCTTAATTGAGGTATGTCTATAAATCAAACAATATGCCTGGGATACAGTGAGTGGAAATCAAATACCTCTGATGGCTACTTTACAGGAAAAGAGCTCTCTCTCTCTCTCACCTTCATATGTAAGGCAATAGCCTTTTGTAAATTATTTCTTATACAAATATTTTCGTTTTATGTACATATAATTAAACCCTGTATTGTACTGGTAGCTAATGAAGTTTTTGCCAGTAGTGTGATGTTAAGGATGGGCAATCATTTCAAATGGTGCCCCTGCTATCCCTTTACTGCTTACATGGGTGTTGCCTCCCACTCGAAGGATTTCAACATGCCCTGCTATGCCCCATCCTCTACTGTGACGCTACCCACACCCTCCTAATACTCTCCTAACCCTGCTCTTGTCACAGCCCTGCTACACTTTAGCCTCCCCAAACAGCTGAGTCACCAACTGCCTATACCTCCATGGCTCACTGCTAAGGAAACCTGGAACTATTAACTGAGAACTGAGTCTAGAAAAATGTTCAAAGGCTAGTTTATTTTTCACTACACCTTCGCAGCATGAAACAGTTGATGAAAAGGCAAGACAGAGAAAGGAAAAGTCAGGGCTGCCTCCATCTATGGACCAGGTAAGGCACTGACCCAGGGCGCCAATGATAAATCCCAGTCTGGCATCTCTCCCTCTCTCTTCCTTCCTCTCTGTGGACAGGGAGGGAGAAATGTCGGTTGGGGATTCAGGATTTTGGCACCCTTTATCACCAGTCTTGCTGTGTAGGGGAGACGGGGTGGAGGGGAAGCTACTGGACATTGGATGGGGTGGGGTGGGGGAAGTCATTGGAAAAGTTGGCTCAGGGCACTACAATCCCTTGAGCCAGCCCTGGGAAAAGTTAGGAATCACAAAGTCCAATAAATCAATTTGACTTGATTTCTTAAACTTTTTAAATTCCTGACCTTTTCTTCTGTGTTCTGAAACCAAAGCATTTTTATTTTTAAAACATTACCAAGGGGTTTAACTTAGCAGATGTGAATTACAGCAGATGTGACTGTATTTATTTTGGTAAATATTTTATGATATTTTGATATTTTAATGTTATAGATATATGAAATGGTGGTGTCTTGTTGATTTTATTAATATTATTATGTACTTTGCCTTATTAAAAGGCAGAACATAAATAAATAAACAATAAGGCCTTTTCCAAGTTATTGATTTTATGGTTGAAGTAACTTATCTCAGCACGAGTTACACCATAGGGGGCAAACAGATAGCTATTAATTAAATTAGTGAATGCAATATCAGGATGTTAAATTCCTGCTCTCAATATTTATTTGCAGCTGTGTGTGAACCTGGCTGTGGAGCACATGGAATCTGTGTTGAGCCCAACACGTGCCAGTGCAAGGAAGGTTCGCATGGAAGGCATTGTAACAAAAGTAAGTGAGAAAGATCTAGGAATCCAGACTGAACCTTTTCCAAATCACTTTTGCTGTCCACCTATTCAAGAGCATATTAAAATATTATTAACACATTAGTAATGCTGGATTAATTGTTGCAATCTTTTGATTTTTGAAATTCTTACATATGAGGAAAGGCTAAAGCGTCTAGGGCTCTTCAGCTTGGAGAAAAGACAGCTGAGGTCTATAAAATAATGAGTGAAGTGGAACAGGTAGATGTGAATCACTTGTTTATTCTTTCCAAAAATACTAGGACTAGGGGGCATGAAATGAAGCTGCAAAGTAGTAAATTTAAAACAAATCAAGTATTTCTTCATTCAACGTGTAATTAAATGCTGGAATTTGTTGCCAGAGAATATAGTAAAAGCAGTTAGCTTAGTGGGATTTAAAAAAGGTCTGACCTGGATTGGCTACTGTTGGAAACAGAATGCTGGGCTTGATGGACCTTTGGTCTGTCTCAGTGTAGCAATACTTATGTATTTCATAAAAGAAAAATCCATAAGCCATTATTAAAATGGACTTGGGGAAAATCCACTGCTTATTTCTAGGATACACAACTGTAGATAGGCAGAGCAATTTACTGCAACAATAATAAATTATTTATTAATAAAGGGGCGTCTCATACTGTCACATAGACACACTGTGTCATGCTTATATCAAGCTTCTGCAATTGTGACTCTGTATAATCATAGACTGCCTCCGGCCACCAGTAGTGCACACTATTTGCAAATGGTGAATCACCTATTCCTGTATTTAAATATCATTGTGCTCACATCAAATCATTTTTTTAATTTTTTGTGCGTTACTGTTAAAATTCTAAAAATCAAAAAAGCTATAGCACTGTTGCTGTAAACTTGATTATGATGCAAATAATCGACTTATCTTAATGTTACTGGGAGCTGCAAGCCATGTTTTGATGATCTTAAATCTTTTGCGCTTCCAGGGTTTCGCTTGTCAACTTTGATTCTATCTCCGGAATCTTTGCCAGCCCGACAGGAGCCTGTTTCGCGGTCTCATGCTTTATCAAGGGCATATACTTTAACTGCAACCGGTTCTGACAAGGAGAATTTCAACAGTAGCGCACGAAAAATTAAAAAAATGATTTGATGTGAGCACAACGATATTTAAATACAGGAATAGGTGATTCACCATAAGCAAATAGTGTGCACTACTGGTGGTCGGGTCCTGGGCAATATATGATTATACAGAGTCACAATTGCAGAAGCTCGATATAAGCATGACACAGTGTGTCTATGTGACAGTATGAGACACCCCTTTATTAATAATTTATTATTGTTGCAGTAAATTGCTCTGCCTATCTACAGTTGTGTATTTTTACAAGTTTAATAGGGTGGAGCATTGCCATTTTTATTTACTTTTTGAATATATTTCTAGGATAAGCAGCATAAAATGTATTGTACCGTATTGGGATCTTGTCAGGTACTTGTAACCTGGATTGGCCACTATTGGAAACAGAATGCTGGGCTTGATGGATATTTGGTCTGTCCCAGTATGGCAATACTTATGTACTTATGAGTTCTGGAAGGAAGACAGAGAAAACCAGACAGGACTGCCCGAGGAATCAGCAACCACCCTACAGTCCGGCGTTTCCAAGGAAGGGGTCAAAGTGATGGAAGCACTTATCCCCACGGACATACCAAGGCCCTTTTTACCCAGTTGCAGGAACCATACTCCCCCACCTTTTTCAGATGTGGGGGAAAAGGACACATAGCAAGCCATTGCCAAGATATTCGGAAGATGCTATGGATATGAATTTGATAGACACTCATGACTGCAATTTTGTGGAAGCTGCCCCTCCAGGAAATAGAAATTGTATATTACAAGTGGAGCTAGAGGGACACCCATATCAAGCACTAGTAGACTTTGGCAGTGTCAAGACTCTTGTGCGGAGAGAAGTACTCAACCAGTTACAACTGAACTACAAGTGAACTGTGACCATGGCCTGTGTACATGGGGACCCCAGGTGTTCTGTAAAACACCAGTGGCGCAAGTTCATCTGAAAGTAGCGGTCTTGCCTTGGCTACCTTACCCAGTGGTTTTGGGCTGGGATTTCCCCAATTTCAATGCCATTTGGGCCCTGATGATCGATGGCCCAAAGAAGGAGGAGGAGTTTTTACCTGAGATCTTCCCATTGGAGGACCCTGATTTGTACATTGAAAACCCTAAGTTTCCTAAGTTCCACCATCAGTGACAATTAGAGAAACTGTGGTGCTCTCTGAATCTAGCAGCTGCCATAGACAGAGTTCTAGAACAGGAGGAAGATGACGGGTCGGACAACCCCGACCCTTTGGACAGTCTACCCAAAGGGAGTAATGAGGGAGCTACAGGGAATTTTAAAAGGGTGCAGTCAAAGCATGAGTTCCTTAGAGTAACCCAAGCTAGGGTTTTGCAGTGGATGGGAATCCCATGGGCAACCAAGACTCTGCTAAAGTAGTGCCCCCCCCCCCTATATTGTGATAAGAAATGACTTGCTGTATCTGGTGGTCAATGGAACCCGGGATGGGGTAGAGCAGCTATTAGTACCCCAGCCCTATAGTAGGCAAGTTATGTAGCTAGCCCACAGTCACCTGCTAGGTGGTCACCTTGGGAAGGAGAAGACCCAGGAAAGCATTTTAGCCTGTTTTTTTCTGGCCAGGGATATTTAAGCAAGTGGAGCTCTTTTGCCAGTCCTGATCAACCTGCCAGGTTAGTAGTCCCACGAGGGTCCCACCTGCCTCTCTCGTACCCATGCCCCTTGTTCACAACCTATTTGAAAAGATAGCAATGGACTTTGTGGGACCCCTAGAATGCACCACCCTGGGTCATAAGTATATCCTGGTTATTTTGGATTATGCCACTCGCTATCCAGAAGCCATTGTGTTGTGGAACATGAAAATCACCACCGTGGCTAATGCGCTGTGGGAAGTCTTCTCCCAGATGGGGATTTCAGCAGAAATATTGATGGGCCTTTATGTCCAATGTTATGAAGCAAGTGTGTGCCTTGCTCAAAGTGTAAACTTTACGGATATCGGTGTACCATTCACAGACAGACAGGTGGAATATTTCAATAAGATGCTGAAACAGATGCTGAAAAAGTTTGTGGCCGAAAGTTAGTTAGTTCGTAAACAATTTACGAACTAACTAACTTTCGTAAATTTCTGAAGACCTATCTCTTCAAAAAAGCATACTACAACGATCAATAATTGTAATTGTAACACATCACCACTTTACCTGATATTCTGAATTGTTTTCTTCCTATATCTGTTTGCTTAATTCTATTATGTCATCCATGTTCTCTATGTAATACCAAATGTTTATCTTCTACTCTGGAATGGCGAATGCCATAATGGAACATTGTAAGCCACATTGAGACTGCAAATAGGTGGGAAAATGTGGGCTACAAATGCAATAAATAAATAAACTTTACGGATATCGGTGTACCATCCACAGGCAGACAGGTGGAATATTTTAATAAGATGCTGAAACAGATGCTGAAAAAAGTTTGCAGCCGAAGGTGGGAAAAACTGGGATCCTATACATACTATTCGTCATCCGGGAAGTGCCTCAGAGTTCAACAGGATTCTGTCCATTTGAACTGCTATATGGGAGAAGGCCTAGAGGAATACTGGATGTGGTTTGAGAAGTGTGGGAAGAGGATCCCATCCTGGGAAGGACTTTGCTGAATATGTGCTCATCATGCAAATGAGACTGAAGAAAGCTGGTGAGGCTGCCAAGCTTTGCCTGAAGAAGGTTTAAGCGGGTCAAGCCTGAGCTTACAACCAGAAGGCAGTTCAACAAATCTTCCAGCCAAGGGATAGAGTCCTAGTCCTTTTACCCTGTTCTGAAAGTAAGCTGTTATGCAGGTGGCAAGGTCCTTATGAAGTTGTGGAAAGGACAGAACCTGTTAGATATGGATGGAATGGAGTGTAAATATTAAAGGGCTTCAACGTTAGCTTCAGAACGTTTAGTACAGGAACATAGCTGGGCAGACCTTTACGGTCTGTGCCCTGAGAAAGGCAGGGACAAATCAAACTCGGGTATACAGATAAAGCATCACATACCATGTAAAATGAGTTTATCTTGTTGGGCAGACTGGATGGACCATTCAGATCGTTATCTGCCATCATTTACTATGTTACTATGTTAGTATGTCAACTATAAGGTAGCACAACCTGACAAGAGAGACAAGGTGAAGGGCTTCCATGCCAATTTGTTGAAGAAAGTGGGTCCCCATGATGGCAGCCTTAGTTCAAAGAGACAACTTTGAGCCAGAGGTACTGATAGACTCCAGACCCTTACAAGTCCCATAAAGTAACCAGATTTCCGACTCACAGAAGAAGGCTGACCTGGAGCAGTTGATACACCAGAAAGAAGATGTGTTTTCCGAGGGGTCAGGTCGGACCCACCTTGCAACTCATGATATTATCACCGAACCAGGAATGGTAATCCAGCAACATCCCTATCAAATCTTAGAAGCCCGTCAGCAAGCAGTGGCGAAAGAGGTCGCTAAAATGCTAAAATTAGGAGTTATCAAAGTGTCCACCAGTAAGTAGGCATCTCCCATTGTGCTGGTACCAAAACTGGATGGAAGTATCTGGTTTTGCATAGATTTCCAGAAGGTGAATGCTATCTCCAAGCTAGAAGCCTATCCATTGCCAAGGGTGGATGAAACTCATTGAGCTGGTGGGAGGGGCCCAATTCATTTCAACCCTGGAACTGACCAAGGGATATTGGCAGGTACCTCTCACCCCAACTATGAAGGAGAAAACAGCCTTGTCAATACCCCAGGGTTGGTTCCAGTTCATGGTGCTCCTGTTCGGCCTTCATGGAGCTCCAGCTACCTTCTAGCACCTTGTGGATTGCCTACTTAGACCCCATGGAAGGTATGTGGCTGTCTACTTAGATGGCGTAGTCACCTACAGTAAAGATTGGAGGACCCATCTTATCCAAGTAGAAGCAGTACTGGATAGTCTGCGATCTGCTGGATTAACAACAAATCCCAAGAAGTGTTTGGGTATTCTGGGTAATCGGTAGGGAAAGATCAAATGAGACCCCAGATCCGAAAAGTAGAGGCAACCTCCTGGGTACCAGTACCCCAGACAAAGAAGCAAGTATGAGGTTTCCTTGGGATTGTGGGGTATTACTGCTGGTTTGTTCCTGGGTTTTCTGAGAAGCAGAACAACTGACCTACCTCCTACAAAAGAAGGCTCCTGAGAAGAAACATTGGACGGAGGAGTTGGATGTGGTCTTCCAAACTCTGAAGAGGGCTACTTGCTCAGAGCCAGTTCTGGTGAGTCCAGACTTTAACCAGCTCTTTATCATACAGACTGATGCATCTGAGGTTGGGCTCGGGGCTTTTTCTGGCCGGGAAGTGGATGTTAAAGACCACCCAGTTGGTATACGTTAGCCAGAAGCTGTTCCCAAATGAGAAGAACTATGCAGTGATTGAGAAGAGGATCTGGCGGTCAAGTGGTGTCCCAGAACAATCCGGTAGTATCTACTGGGTTTAAACTTCCTGCTGATCACTGACCATCAATCCCTGTAGTGGATGGCTTGAAATCAGGATTTGAATGCACGTGTAATGCAGTGGTTCCTCAGCCTTCAAACTTTTCACTATCAGGTAAAACATCAGGCGGGCCAAGAGCATGCTAATGCTGACTTTATGTCCCAGGAGGTGGACCCTGAAATGGCAGGTGCTCAACTAGACATGGTTGAGCTGAGGGGGAGGGTGTGATGGAGTTTATAGAACACTGCCCCTCACCCTTAAGAAAAGTCCTCTCTAACTAGCCTGAGCCACCTTAAGAGCACTGATCCCGCCCTGGGAGGAAGTGAGACAGAAGGGATAGAGTCAATACCTGGGCGTTTAAAAGACAGGACCAGGCTGAGGTTAAGGAGGCCAAGGGAAAGAAATTAAGCCCAAGTCTATGCCTTTACAGAATACATTTAGCTGCTGTAAAACCTGGCTGAAGCAAGCCTTGCCGAGGTCTGGCTGGGGCCAGACCAGAGTCTCAGAGGACTGGTGAATTTATAGGCTGTGTTTGGGGTGGGGCAGCCGCACCAGCCACTTGGCGTGCTAGCTACAGGCTTACTCAAGACTGTTACTAAACCAGAGAAACTGTTGCATATGAGGTTCCTGGCCTGTGAGGTAATAGGTCCCAGGGCTCAGGTGAATAAAACATTTATTTTCACGTTTATACACCTTGTCTGGCTGAGTTATTCCCAGGGTTACCCCATAACCCGTGCCAAGGTTCTTACACGCCCATATGAACATATGGCCACAAATGCAGACCCCTAGTCTAAAGTACTACTACTACTACTACTACTATTTAGCATTTCTATAGCGCTACAAGGCATACGCAGCGCTGCACAAACATAGAAGAAAGACAGTCCCTGCTCAAAGAGCTTACAATCTAATAGACAGTTTATAATTCTAGTAAAAGGCTCTAATGATTTAACAAAGAATTTTTTAAGGAGCAATTTTCGAAGGGATTATGCAGGCAGTCATATGTGCTAGCCTAGGGATTTCGCATTTGTACTCCTTATTTTTATGTCTTGTAATGCAGCACCTTCTTTATGGTTAATTCAGCGATAACACAGTGCAATGTCCTATGCTGTGCAGGGAAATGACATTTTTGAAGTACATTATTACGAACAGATTGGAAATCATGTTTTGCAGTGTCTCTGTGTTTTAACTGTGGCTATTTTTCAGGGTATGGAGTGACTCTCATGAATGCATTGAGGCCTACAGGCACAAAGCACAGACAGCAGCATACACCTTCACCTAAAAGACTGAGAAGAACATACTCCACCTGAATCCAATTTATTTGGTGAACTCCAACATCAGAAACTGCTTCCATTACACAAAGTTCACAGCCTCCATTAACCTTTCATGTGTTGAATGTTAAAATGCTGTTCTTTACAGTTACCATCACTGGCCTGAATTTTATTAGCTTTGTTATAAACCTCTGCTCTATTTACTCTTCAATTTAAGTTATATTAATTCTTCTTCCATACAGCCGCAATTGGAGTTCTCAATTTCTGTACTATTGTTCTGTTGAAACATTCTTTTTGGTTCTTCCAATTATTGTGTTAAAGTCAGTGGGACAAGTTTAGAGAATGTTTTTAAATTCTGAACATAAGAAAGTTACATACAGTTGATACACAGAAACAGTGTTGTCTTGTGTTGTATTTTACATTTTTATTATCACTAATTTGGATATTTTCTTAAAGGAAAATATTTAAAATGTTAAGAACAGCAGTTTTGTTCTTACATTAGGTTGCAGAGAACTGTGTTTAGATAATTCTGGTAGTAACATTTAAGTAACATAATATATTGTACACAAGAAATGATAACTGTAATGTATAAACTTTTATTGCTCTGAAGCAGTTTAATATATGTCAAATCAAATGCAATCTTTTTCTAATGAACTTTTAATATTAATCTGTCCATGCCAAATAAAATGGGCTGCCTGTTTTTCCTGGGCATTAAGGTGTGGTCCTTGGAGGAGAGAGGCGACTGGTTTGCTTTCATTTCATTGAAGTTTTATTTACTTATAGCAGATATCCTTTCAAGGAATAGCAGTCAAAAATGAGATGTGTCATCACAGAGGTATGGATGAAGCAGCTGCACAGAGGCTCACAGGCAGCAAAAAGATATGTTTTCTTCGTCTGTCTCCCTCTTCTTCCTTTTCTGTTCTTTCTTTTCCCCTTGTATTTCTGTTTCATCTATGCATGTAATTGTAAGATCACACTGGATTTTAGAGATGAACCAAACACTCGCTCAGAAGTCCCACATTGAACTCAGAACTTTGAATCACCGAATAACTTCATTTGAAGCAAATGTATGCATAAGTAGTTGGAATCTTCAACCAAATGTGATGCATAAAGATTCAAATAAGTGGAATTTATACACATACTTACCTCTCCTTCAAGCTTGTGCTCTCCAAATCTATTAAGTAATTCCAAAATGACTGCTGACTGTGGTTCAGTAAATTAATCGCAAGAAAATCAGAAAATGATTCTGAAATCACCAACTGTCCTCTGAGTGACAAATCATCTGTGACTCAGGAAACACAATTTGTGGCTCATTTGTTCAACCTCTTTATTAACACAGAAAACATAAACTACACAACCTGCTAACAACCTGGGGTTATACAACACATTACATTGTTCCATATTACAGATAAATTGAGATTTCATTCAAAATCATACTTTAGCATTTTGACAATACAAAACTTTCATTGAGAAACTCCACCTTTAAATCGTAGCAGCCTTCTCATACTTTCTAATGAGACATACAACATTCCACCAAGCATTCATGGACAAAGCAGTATTACCTTTCCACTCGGATAACGTGGAGGGCATTTTCAATATGACATCTAAGTTGGACTTTGGACGTTTTGCACTATTCTCTGGATTCTACATAGCACGACTTAAGCTGCGTGAGCAAATACACTTGTTAACAAGCCAATCAGTGCTGATAATTAAACAGAGAAATAAACCTCCTCAGCCATAGTATCATGGCGGTTTAAAATTATGTAGACAACAGATGCGTAGAGCAGAGCGTTTATGGAGAAAAAATAAGTCACTTGACTTGAGAAATATTGTAAACAATGCCAACGCTATGTATCACAGCTAAAATTAGCTAAAATTGAGTATTTTTCAAAACAAATTCAAGCGGCATCGAACTCATCCAAACAACTATCCTATATAATAAACGCACCTCCACGTTCTGAAGCTGACTCCGTGGCAGTGAAGCCTTGAAGCATTCGTGCTCTCTGTAAGGCTCCATCTCCTGAATTGACGTCACATACTTCTGGTACATCAAACGCAGCACTAACCAACCACTGGAATGAAACGCTGCAGAGTTGCTAGGCAACGGAATGCGACGTCACACACATGAGGGTGTCGTCGTCCCTCCCTTCCTCCCTCCCTCCCTCCCTTCCAGTTACAGGCCCACTCCCTCCAAATTTAAAAAAATCATCTTCAATTACCACGTTGGGTTTACGGCGCCTGTCAGCAGCGGTAAAAGGCGTGCAGGCTAGGCCCTTCTCTCTCTCTCAGCTCTGGTCCCGCCTTGTGGAAACAGGAAATGAGGGCGGGACCAGAGCTAAGAGAGAGAGGAGGACCAAGCCTGCACGCCTTTTACCGCTGCTGACAGCTGCCATAACTCCGACGTGGTAAGTGACGATGACTTTTAAAATTCAGAGGGAGGGGTGCTTGAACTGGAAGGGAAGGGAAGGGAGGGATGACGACCCTAGAACTGGGGGGGGGGGGATCCTGGAAATGGGAGGGGACCCTGAAACTCGAAGAGAGGGGGGGGACCCTGACACTCGAGGGAGGGAGGGAGGGAGAGGACGACCGTGGAACTCGGAGGGGGACGACGACCCTGGAACTCGGAGGGAGGGAGGGGATGGACAACCCTGCAACTCAGAGGGAGGGAGGGGGACCCTGAAACTCGAGGGGAAGGAGGGGGATGGACGACCCTGGAACTCGGAGGGAGGGAGGGGATGGACAACCCTGCAACTCGGAGGGAGGGAGGGGGACCCTGAAACTCGAGGGAAGGGAGGGGATGGGACCCTGGAACTCGGAGGGAGGGGGGATGACCCTGGAACTCGAGGGAGGGGGAGGGGGGAGGGAGGAGGGAGGGAGGGAAGGGAGGGAGGAGGGGGACGACGACCCTGGAACTGGAGCGAGGGAGGGAGGTAGGGGACGACCCTGGAACTCTGATGAGGGGACGACCCTAGAACTTGGAGGGAGGGGGGGATGACCCTGGAACTCAGAGGGCCCATGGCACACACTCTCATTCTCACCACACACACTCTCTCTCACAGACACACTCACACCCAGTCTCACACTCTCTCTGTCACACACACACACTCACATCACAAACTCACACATTCACTCTCACACAACACTCTCTCAAACATACACACTCCGAGGAAAACCTTGCTAGTGCCCGTTTCATTCGTGTCAGAAACGGGCCTGTTTTACTAGTTTTTTTATAATGAATCAATTGACAGGTAAACCTAATCTGACTACTGAAGAATGTTTCATAGAGTCCGAACTACTAGCCACATTTTTCTTATCTAAAATAGATATATTAAGAACTAACTTGGCCAAGTCAGTAGTACCAGTAGTAACTGAGACGATCCGCCTTATTTTCGAAAGAGAAAGACGCCCATATTTCGACCCAAATCGGGAGATGAGCGTCTTTCTCCCATGGGCACCCAAATTGGTATAATCAAAAGCCGATTTTGGGGGTCTTAAACTGCAATCTGTCGCGGAAACGGCCAAAGTTGACGGGGGCGTGTCGGAAGCATGGTGAAGGCGGGACTGGGGCGTGTTTATCGGCCGAGGAGAGATGGGCATCTTCGGCCGATAATCGAAAAAAGAAAGGCGGTTTTAGCGTGAATTTGGGTCACTTTTTTGGACCCTTTTTTTCACGAACAAGTCCCAAAAAAGTGCCCTAAATGACCAGATGACCACCCCTGACTCCCCCAGTGGTCACTAACCCCCTCCCACAAAAAAAGCAACTTTAACAACTTTTTTTTCCAGCCTCAAATGCCATCACAGCAGTATGCAGGTCCCTGGAGCAGTTGTTAGTGGGTGCAGTGGACTTCAGGCAGGTGGACCCAGGCCAACCCCCCCCCCCCCCCCTATCTGTTACACTTCTGGTGGTAAATGGGAGCCTACTACTACTACTACTATTGGAGCCCTCCAAACCGCCCCCAATACCCACTGTACCCACATCTAGGCGCCCCCCTTCAGTCATAAGTGCTATGGTAATGGTGTAGAGTTGTGGGGAGTGGGTTTTGGGGGAGGATTTGGGGGGCTCAGCACCCAAGGGAAGGGAGCTATGGATTTCAGAGGTATTTTACTTTTTTTTTTTTTTTTTAATTGTTACAAGTGCCCCCTAGGGTGCCCGGTTGGTGTCCTGGCATGTGAGGGGGACCAGTGCACTACGAATCCTGGCCCCTCCCATGACCCAATGCCTTGGATTTGTTCATTTTCGAGCTGGGCATCCTCGGATTCGATTATCGCTGAAAAACGATACTGCCCAGCTCAAATCCGCACAAATCCGTTGCATTTGCCCGGCACAAACCGTATTATTGGGAAAAAGATGGACGCCCATTTTTTGCTAAAATACGGTTTGTCCCGCCCCTTCACATACCCGTTCTCAGAGATAGACGCCCGTGGAGATGGGTGTTCTCGTTCGATTATGCCCCTCGATATGTACTAAATCTCTGACAGAACAATGGACTACATTTGAGATTCCATCTTTAACTTCTTTACTAACTATTATTTCATAACTTTCATTAACCTATAATTCATTGGATCCAATACCATCATCTTGGTTAACTACTACTACTATTTAGCATTTATATAGCGCTACAAAGCGTATGCAGCACTGCACAAACATAGAAGAAAGACAGTCCCTGCTCAAAGAGCTTACAATCTAATAGACAAAAAATAATAAGCAAGCAAATCAATTAATGTGTAGAGGAAAGAGAGAGGAGGGTAGGTAGAAGCGAGAGGTTACAAGTGGTTACAAGTCAAAAGCAATGTTAAAGAGGTGGGCTTTCAATCTAGATTTAAAGATGGTCAAGGATGGGGCAAGACGTAGGGGCTCAGGAAGTTTATTCCAGGCGTAGGGTGCAGCGAGACAGAAGGAGCGAAGTCTGGAATTGGCAGTAGTGGAGAAGGGAGCACGCAGGAAGGGGAGTAGGGAAGGATGAGTGTGGAGAGATACTGGGGAGCAGCAGAGTGAATACATTTATAGGTTTATAGAAGAAGTTTAAACAGGATGCGAAAACGGATAGGGAGCCAGTGAAGCGACCTGAGGAGAGGGGTAGTATGAGTAAAGTGACCATGGCGGAAGACGAGACGGGCAGCAGAGTTTTGAACCGACTGGAGAGGGGAGAGGTGACTAAGTGGGAGGCCAGCAAGAAGCAGATTGCAGTAGTCTAAACGAGAGGTGACAAGGGTGTGGATGAGGGTTCTGGTAGAAAGTTCAGAAAGAAAGGGGCAGATTTTACGGATGTTGTAAAGAAAGAAACGACAGGTCTTTGCGATCTGCTGGATATGAGTAGAGAAGGAGAGAGAGGAGTCAAAGATGACCCCAAGGTTACGAGCTGAAGAGACAGGGAGAATGAGAGAGCCATCAACAGAAATAGAAAATGAGGAGAGTGGGGAGGTGGGTTTGGGGGGAAAAATGAGAAGCTCGGTTTTGGTCATGTTTTATTTCAGGTGGCGTTGAGACATCCAGACAGCAATGTCAGACAAGCACGCTGATACTTTGGTTTGGATGCAAGGTGAGATATCTGGGGTAGATAGGTAGATTTGGGAGTCATCAGCAAAGAGATGGTAGGAAAAGCCATGGGATGAGATTAATGAACCAAGGGAAGAAGTGTAGATAGAAAAGAGGAGGGGACCAAGAACAGAACCTTGCGGTACGCTGACAGGCAGAGGGATAGAAGTAGAAGAGGATCCACTCGCTTGAACACTGAAGGTGCGGAGGGAGAGGTAGGAAGAGAACCAGGAAAGGACAGAGCCCTGGAATCCAAGTGAGGACAGGGTGTCGAGGAGTATGCTGTGATCAACAATGTCAAAAGTGGCAGAAAGATCAAGAAGAATGAGGATGGAATAGAGACCTCTGAGCGCAGTTTTGGTTGAGTGGAGAGGGTGAAAACCAGATTGTAGTGGGTCAAGAATAGCATGTGAGGAGAGAAAATCAAGGCAGCGGTGGTGAAAAGCACGCTCAAGTAATTTGGAGAGAAAAGGGAGGAGGGAGATGGGTCGGTAATTAGAGGGACTAGTAGGGTCAAGTGAAGGCTTCTTAAGGAGAGGTGTGACCACAGCATGTTTAAAGGCAGCAGGGACAGTCGCAGTGGAAAGTGAGAGGTTGAGAATGTGACAGATAAAAGGAATAAGAGCAGGAGATGGCATTAAGAAGTGGGTGGGAATGGGATCAGAGGAACAGGTGGTACATTTTGAGGAAGAAAGGAGAAGTGTAGTTTCCTCAATAGTAACTACAGGAAAGGAGGAAATGGACTGAGGGGAAAGAGAGAGAGGGGAACGGACTAGTGGAGGGAGAGGTGGCGAGGTAGAGAATTCAAGGTTTATCTTTTGAACCTTGTCGTGAAAGAATTCAGCAAGGGTCTGAGGAGATAATGAAGGGGGAGGGGCACCTTGAGGAGAGAGTTCAATGTGGTGAAGAGAAGTCGACGGTTAGAGCCAAGAGAGTTAGTCAGTTGGATATAATAATCCTGTTTGGCACGTAAAAGAGCAGATTGGAAGGAGGTCAGCATGAACTTAAAGTGTAAGAAATCAGCCCGAGATTTCCGCCAGAGGCGTTCGGCGGAGCGGGTACAGAAACGTAGGTAGCGGATATTAGAATTCAGCCAAGGTTGGGGTTTTGTACGCTTTATAGGGCGGGTCATCAAAGGTGGAAAAGTGTCTAAGGCAGAGGATAAAATATTGTTGTAAGAAGAAATAGCCTCGTTGACAGATGTGGATGGTGCCACAGTAGAGAGGAGGTTTGAAACATGGGAGGATAGAGATGAAGGGTCAATATCATGAAGATTCCTAGAGAAATTAGATAGGACGGGACTTGGAGGGAGGAGATTTAAGTGTGAAAGTTATAAGATGGTGATCAGAGAGGGGAAGATCAGAGGCAAGGAAACTAGAGGGTGAACAGTTGGAGAAGATAAGATCAAGCCAGTGACCATTTTGATGAGTGGGGGAGGTGGAGCATAGTTGGAGATTAAAGGAGGATGTTAAAGCGAGTAACTTGGAAATATAAGAGTTAGAAGGATCATTAGAAGGAATATTAAAGTCACCAAGGATGACATACCACAATGATCTATCCTAAACATCAGACAACAAAACTTATACCAGAACTGGACAAAACCGAACTCTTTACACCTGACCGCTTCAGTTTTACTTTGTCACTAATGAACTTTAACGCAAGGCCACTCTATTTCTCATTCCAAATATGAATTTTCTACACCTGACTGCTTAATCTTTTCTATCACTTATGAACTTTAATGCAATGCCTCTCTGTATTTCTCATTCCGGAAATGACGATCGCCATTACGGAACAATGTAAGCCACATTGAACCTGCAAATAAGTAGGAAAATGTGGGATACAAATGCATCAAATAAATAAATAAATAAATGAGAGAGGGGGAGGAAGGATCATGGAAGAAGGCAAGCCAAGCATCAAAGTCACTGAGAAAGGATAAAAGGGACTTATCAGGGGGACGATAAATGACCGCTATTCGAAGAGGCAGAAGAGAGAAAAGACGGATAGGGTAGACCTCAAAGGAGGAAAAACAGTGAGATTGAGGTGGAAGAAGGGGTTGGAATCTTCATTTTTTTTATTTGATGCATTAGTATCCCACATTTTCCTACTTATTTGCAGGTTCAATGTGGCTTACATTGTTCCGTAATGGCGATCGTCATTTCCGGAATGAGAAATACAGAGAGGCATTGCATTAAAGTTCATAAGTGATAGAAAAGATTAAGCAGTCAGGTGTAGAAAATTCATCACTAAAAGCCTCACAGAGGGACTAGTCTCCCAAGCTCTTAAAGAGGCTCTGATAAGGCCGATATTAAAGAAATCAACACTAGATCCCCAGTCACCAGGAAACTATCGTCCAGTTTCCAATTTACGATGTATATCTAAATATTGGAAACAGTTGTGTTTATACAACTGGAATCCTACTTTGAGACAAAGAATTTATTACATCCTAGACAATCAGGTTTTAGAAAAGGGTACAGCACAGAAACTGTTTTAACATCGTTTTAAAGTGAAATTTATTCCAGATTAGAGCAAGGATATATTGCGTTAGTTGTTTCCCTAGATCTCTCTGCAGCTTTTGATCTTGATAGATCATACTCTACTATTGCAACGGTTAAAGGAAATTGGGATTTCATGTACAATTTATAACTGGTTTGCTTCCTATCTTACAAATCGTTCGTTTAAAGTCATTCAAAATCAATCCATCTCAATTTCATATTTTAGTTTGTGTGGGGTACCTCAAGGATCGGTTCTGTCCCCTATGTTATTTAATTTATATGTCAGTCCACTTTCACTACTCATTCAATCTTTAGGTATTAGTTTTTATTCATATGCAGATGATTTTCTTTTAATTCATTATGTAAAGGCAATAAACATAGACTTACTGCCTATTCAAAATTGTCTTGAGAAGGTAGCTGACTGGCTAGTAAAGCATAAATTGGTATTAAATCCAGAAAAAACGATGACATCATGGATAACGGGCTCTGGACCTGTTCCAACTTTAATACCAATCTTGTTTGGTAAGCAAATACCTATTGTACAATCTTTTAGATACCTAGGTATTATTATTGATTCCTCTTTATCCTTTAATTATCCGATGTAATAAAGAAATATTTTTATCAACTACGTAAATTACGTTCGATTAGAAATTCTTTAGACAAATCATCTCTGCGTACTCTAACCTAAGCTTACATTTTATCACGTCTAGATTATTGTAATATAGTGTATGCAGGCCTTTCTAAACTCAATTTAAAACATCTACAGATGATACAAAATACAGCAGCTTGTATCATCTGTACAGCGTCGAAACACGATAGGATCACTCCACTATTATACCAACTACATTGGCTTCCAATGGATGCAAGGATAAAATTTAAAGTTCTGACATTAACACATAAATCTTTTTATTTACTTAGTCCATCATACCTATCAAATCTCATTATTCCTTAAACACCAGCTCGGACACTTCGGTCATTGACAGATAATAGACTTGTAATCCCTTCTCTAAAGCAAGATGGGAATCAACGCGAACTTTGGCATTTTTCTTTTTAGCTCTGTCTCTGTGGAACTGCCTTCCTAAAGAACTTAGGCTTGAGGACTCTTACACTCACTTTCGTAAAGAGTTAAAAACATATCTCTTCCGAGAGTCAGTTGAAATAAATATTTAAACAGAAAGAAAGGATAACCTAAAATAAAACAAAAAGATTAAAAAAAATTTTTTAGCTTTATGTCTTTAGTAATGTTTTATTGCTATAGTCTGTGATATGTGCACATATGTTGTCTTTTGCGGTGCTTTCCTATCATTAATGGATTTCTGAATATGTCGATTTACTATTTTAATGTTATTTTATATTGTAAACCGTTCTGATTTACTTTTGTAATAAGTGACGGTCTAGTAAATCAATAAACGATAACGATAAGCATATTCTATAACATGTTGCACGTAAATTCTAAGTCGCATAGTTGAAAAGGGGCATGGCCATGGACATGGAATGGGTGGGGCATGGGCATTTCTAAAATCTATGCACATTGTTATAGAATACACTCTGTCCATGCCTAATTTAGGCTTCAGGATTTACACCAAATTTTACTTGGCTTAACTGCCCGAGACTACATTCAGTTGCGTATACTGTTGCTTGGTATATTCTATAAACTGCTTGGAAACTTAGGCTTATTCTATAAAGTATGCCTAAATTAAGGCATATTTTATAGAATACAGTTAGACGAATTTGTAATGTCCAAAATCCAATGTTTTTGTGCTCTGTGCATTTATCTTTTTGGTTCACTTTTGAAAAAAAACCATCCAAGTGCAAACACAAAATCAAGCCATTGGGATGTAGGAGGAGCCAGCATTCTCAGTAGACTGGCCACACAGACATCCCTGGAGAGCAATGGGGCACCCCAGGGGGCACTATTATGGACTTAAAAGCTCCCAGGTACACATCTCACTATTGTTCCCTTATCTCATCTGCTGAGCCCTCCAAAACCCACTGCCTCCAACTGTACATCTTTACAACAGCCTTTATGGAGAAGGGGTCACCTATATGTGGGTACAGTAGGTTTTTGGTGAGTTTTGGAGGGCTGAAACATTTCACCAGAAGTGTAACAGTTAAAGTGGCATATGAGCCCGGGTCCCCTTCTACAGAGTGCACTGTACTGACCACTAGGCTATTCTAGGGACCTGCTTGCTGCACTAATAGGACTAGCTATAACATCCGAGGCTGTCATATAGGCTGGTATGTACTGTTTCCTTAACATTTGTGGGGGGGGGGGGGGGTAGGAGGGGGTCGATGATCACTGGGGTAGTAAGGAAGGTCATTCTTTTATTCCTCCAGTGGTTATCTGATCATTTAGGGCACTTTTTTGTGGCTTAGTCATTATTAAAACAGGTCTAGCTCAAAACATCTTAGTTTTAGTCCTGGGCATTTTCATTTTGTTCTATTATGGCTGAAAAAGGTCCAGGAACACCTAAATCACACTCTTAACACGCCCCCAATGTGCCCCCTTGAGTTTTGGATGCACTCCATCAAACAGCATAGAAAAACGTCTGGAAAATGAGTTTCAAAACTACCGATTTGGATGCTATGGAGAGAAAAACGTCCAAATGCTGCTTTATGCCACTTTTCAGACATTTTTGTCTTTTGAAAATAAGCCCCATAGTCTGTATTGCTATAGCCATAGGATCCAATCATCCAACTTGTCAAAATGATTGGGGGTGCTAATCCCAATGAAAATAACCCCTTCCTGGACACATACAAGGAATTTTCTCAATGTTGGGGGTGCTCAAGCAAACACAGCACCCACAGAGCCGGCTCCTATGGCTATAGCCATAAGTACATTATAAAATCTAGCTCTCTCTTTACTTATTAGATGAGAGAAAGCAGCTGACCTTTACTAACTCGAATCAGACTGAATTTCTAACACAATAGTAATATGCTCCCACACTAGAACCCACAATTGTTTCAATTCACACAAGCATACAGCATATCAAACAAAGCACCCACAGCAGACCTACAAGACCAACATCTATTAAAGCCGCTAACAGTCAATCTTGCAACCTTTGAAGGGGTCCACAAAGCCGCATGGGCTACATAATACAAAGACTGAGCGACCGCTGCCGATAACGATGGCCTATAGACTCTAGTCAAGAAAGCTTTCCCTTGTGTCTCAGAAAAGCCCCCCTCCAAATCATACTCCCAAAACCTCTTAAAGATATCACATGCATATCTGTAACTGAGCTTTGCCCTCTTACGTACAGCAGATGCCTTCTTAAGCATTCTACAAGAGCAACATAAAAATCACTTAACTAAGAGGTTGGGTTCAGCGACCAAACATCTACTTTCAAACACTATAAATAGTGCCTCAATTGCAGCCACTGATAATAATGCTTATATTGTAAACTATACTCCATACTAAATGCCTCAATTGGCATATATTTACCCCCATTTAAAAGCTGGCATACATACCAAACACGCCTATCCTGTCATCCTAACTAAACTTGTATCCTCAAGTCAGGATTGAACCAAAGAGAAATAGACCCCATATTAGGCTAAGACAAGACATTTGACTGGGGGAAGGGGGGGGGGGAGAAAGGGAAGAGATGCCAGACTATCGGGGTTGGAGGACCCTGTAGCTGCAGAGGCCCAGGGTAACTGCCTTGTAGGAGTTACCTGGTTAGCAGTAATATTCAGTCTACTAACTGGGTGCCTATCCTGCTTATTTTCGAAAGGAGAAAAATGCCCATGTTCGGGAGATTGGCGTCCGTTTCCCGTGGGCGGCCAAATCGGTATAATCGAAAGCCAATTTTGGTCGTCTTCAACTGCACTCCGTCGCGGGAACGAATAAAGTTGACGGGGGCATGTCGGAGGCGTGGTGAAGGTGGGACTGGGGCGTGGTTATCTTCCGAGCAGAGAGGGCGTGCTCGGCCAATATGGAAAAAAGAAAGGCGTTTTTAGCAAGCATTTAAGACACTTTTTTTTAACCCTTTTTTCTCACGAACAGGTCCCAAAAAAGTGCCCTAAATGACCAGATGACCACCGGAGGGAATCGGGAATCACCTCCCCTGACTCCCCCAGTGGTCACTAACCCCCTCCCACCAAAAAAAACCCACTTGCAAAAACCTTATTTCCCAGCCTCACGCCACCCTCAAATTCCGTACCCACCTCCATGACAGCAGAATGTGTTCGATCCTCTCACAGCCTTTCCCTGGGTCAGATGTGGCTCTCGGGTGCACTGCAGGGTCACATCAGCATTGCATTGTGGTGGGTGTAGGGTACTGGGCTCCGTGATTTCACTAGCTTGTGTTACAGTCTCACGATGTTGGTAGTTGGTAGGCTCTTCTCCCATGGTGCTTTTCCCCCTGCCTACTGGGTCAGAGTGTGCCCTGTTTTGTTTCCGGTAGTCCACGAGGTAGTGGCCATTGTTGTAAGTCCGTTTAGATCCCCTTTTCAGTGTGTTAGCCACGTTACAGAACTTAGTTCTTACCTTGAATGTTGCTGAAAGAGGGCATTGTACACCATTCTGCCAGCTCTGAGCTACTGCTAATCTTAGTACCAGGGAGACTCGTTGCCAGTGGGGCACAACCTCTGATCTGCAGTTAACTGTGAGTAAACGTGGTTATTGAAATAAAGGACATTTTCAGCGAGGATTAGTCTTACGGTGTGAACTGCTGTGCCAAGGTTATACAGCAGCAACAAGTCCTGTCCCTGGAGCACTTTTAGTGGGTAATGCAGTGCACTTCAGGCAGGCGGACCCAGGCCCATCCCCCCCTACCTGTACCACCTGTGGTGGTAAATGGGAGCCCTCTAACCTCCCCCCCAAAACCCAGTGTACCCACATGTAGGTGCCCCCCTTCACCATTAAGTGCTATGGTAATGGTGTTGAGCTGTGGGGAGTGGGTTTTGGGAGGGATTTGGGGGTCTCAGCACCCAAGGTAAAGGAGCTATGCACCTGGGAGGTAATTTAATGTTTTTTCCTATTTTTTAAAAGTGCCCCCTAGGGTGCCCGGTTGGTGTCCTGGGGACCAGTGCACTACGAATTCTGGCCCCTCCCACGACCCAAAGACTTGGATTTGGTCATTTTTGAGCTGGGACGCTTCGGTTTCGATTATCACTGAAAAACGAAAACGTCCAGCTCAAACAAACGCCCACATCTCAAAAATGCCCACATCCAATGCATTTGCCTGGCACAAACCGTATTTGCGAAACTAAAGATAAACGTCCATCTTTTTCAAAAATACGATTCGGCCCACCCCTTCACGGACCCATTCTCAGAGATGGACGTTCTTACACATGGGCGTTTGCGTTCGATTATGCCCCTCCACCTGTGCAGATAAAGTTAAGACATCGAAAAGGTTATCTGGGAACCAGTCTGAATATTGCCAGTACCTGGTGTGAGAGTGCAGGGTGAAAGGGGATCTGGGAAGGCACGAAGAAAGGGGTACAGGGAGCCAGGGAATCCCAACGGGGCAGATTTCATGTGCACAACACCCACATTCAGAAAGCTGGGCTACCGGAGGCAGAGAGGTTGGCTGGGTTAAGGAAGAAGGGGAGGAACTACCAGTCCCAGAATCCTTCTCTTCCCCACCCGGCTGTGCAAGAGTTAGGGGAGGAGATAGAAGATTGGGAAATGGTCTCTGAGGAAAGGTGATGAGGGCCAGCTGGAGAGATTGGGGGGCGGGGGAAGTTGAAGAGGAGGATAAAATGGAGATTACTGAAGGACTAGGGGAGGAACAGATGGAGATTGGAGCCCTGGCTCAAACCCAAAAAGCTGTTGTAAGAGGGTGGCTAACTGTACCTTGGAGAGACTGGTGGAAGACCGGAGGAGAGAGGCTGAGGCACTGGGGGAAATCTCTACTAAAGAGGAAGCAAGTGCAGCCTGGGGGAGAGAAAGAGAGCTGGGCACAATTGAAACCCCAGCCTGAACCAGGTGGGAATAAAGCTGTGTAACCGTGCTGTAAGAAGGTGCAAGAAAGACTGTGTAAACTGTTTCATACTAAAAAGGTCTGGGCTGCAACCTACCAAGCTATTTGGTTTTTCCCTCTGATATGTACTTGTTCCCTAAGTGAAGTAATCTGAGCTAAAGTGAAGTGAAGTTATATGGACTATTTTTGAACCTGAGTTTGAAGTTATATGGGATTGTTTTGAACCTGAATTTGACTGTGTAGAACCTGAATTGTGCTCTGGGCTGCTAGCCTAAACAACCTGGAGTGAAGGGTGTTTTGTTGATTTGAAGCAAGAAAATAAAAAGCTCTTACTTATAAACATTGGGCTTTGAATGTGCCTCTTGTGAAAGGAACGGAGGGAGGAGGAAGTCCTGGGAGTTCACAGGGCCTGGAGCCAAGGCTCAGAGGAGCCAGATTGCTGTGGAGTGAAGGCAACAGTCATGTGGAGGAAGAGGCAGCTAAGCAGCGTTGAGCCTGGCTGGGTCCTGGATGGGTGACCAGCTACACTGGATACGTGCTGGCAGCTACATTATATCTGGGTATTCAGCACTGGTATCCAGGTAGTGCCCAGCACTGAATATCTAAGTATAAAAAGCCTGCAGGCAATTGGCATTTAAAAAAATGCTGATCGTCATGAGCTGAATATTGACCCATTTAAAAACAGTCCAAGACCTCATTTTAATGTGTGTTCTAAAAGAGCTGCTACAGCAGTGTAGGCTTCCCAAAAAGTGCGCTGAAAAAGAAACACAAATAATGGTTAGTGTTACAGTATCTAGGGTTGACAAGTTTTCATGTTACCATACCATTGCTAGCAATCCATACAGCCTAAGAAAAATAGCCCTGTTACTTTGCTTAAGAGAAAAAAAGCTTAGGAGTTGATATTTGAAAGCTTGTATCAGATTAACTGTAGGAATCTATCAGATAAATGTTTGACGTTTTCTATGCTTACAGACTTTAGGGGTACATGGACAAAAAAATTACTTTATTTTCTTGTCATTTGTGTAGGGTTTTTTTTTCATTACGTTTTATTTGCAATATTTCTTTTGAGGCAAATTGTTTAATAGTGATCACTATTTAGCAATATGTATCTTACATAGTAACATAGCAAATGATGGCATACAAAGACCTGTGCGGTCTATCCAGTCTACCCAACAAGATAAACTCATTATACACAGTATGCAATACTTTATCTGTATACCCACGTCTGATTTGTCCTTGCCATTTTCTGGGCACAGACCATAGAAGTCTGCCCAGCACTGTTCTAATACTAAAATTTCTGAAGTTAACATCAAAGCCCCTTAAAATTTACACTCCAGCTCATCTATATCTCTTCATTCTCGATCAGGGCACAGACTGTTGAAGTCTGCTCTGCACTGGTTTTGCTTCCCAATTACCGGTGTTGCCATCCAATCTCCACTAAGATTCTGTGGATCCATTCCTTCTAAACAGGATTCCTTTGTGTTTATCCCATGCATGTTTGAATTCCATTACCGTTTTCATCTCCACCACCTCCTGCGGGAGGGCATTCCACATATCCACCACCCTCTCCATGAAAAATACTTCCTGACATTACTCCTGAGTCTGCCCACCTTCAATCTCAATTCCTATCCTCTAGTTCTACCGCCTTCCTGTCTCTGGAAAAGGTTTGTTTGCAGATTAATACCTTTCAAATATTTGAACGTCTGTATCATGTAACCCCTGTTTCTCCTTTCCTCCAAGGTATACATGTTTAGGTCGGCAAGTCTCTCCTCATACGGTTTGCAATGCAAATCCCATACCATTCTTGTAGCTTTTCTTTGCACCGCTTCAAGTCTTCTCCAAGTGTGGCCTCACCAACAACATGTAGAGGGGCATCAACACCTCCTTTCGTCTGCTGGTTATACCTCTCTATGCAGCCTAGCATCCTTTTGGCCATGGCCATCGCCTTGTTGCATTGTTTCTTCACCTTCAGATCCTCAGACATCATCACCCCAAGGTTTCTCTCCTGAGTCAAGCTTACTAATCTCTCCCCTCATATCTGGTATCTCTCTTTTGGGCTTCTGCACTCCAAGTGCATCACTTTGCACTTCTTGGCATTACATTTTAACTCAATAAGATGTCCTGGGTTATAGTCCCGTTCGGTTTCTATTGTTCAAATTACAACCAATGCTTAGGAACCTCAAAAATTTGTATTCTACTTAAATATATATTTTAAATAACTAAATATATAAAGTAAATATTGTGGTGAGTGCTCAGTTTTTGGTGCATTACACTGACTGGAGTCATCTTCTTGTAATACAAACATTTTCAGGATTCTGAGCATTGCCAAACCCTCTTCTATTCTTCTAATGACTGGAGATCCTTTTTCATTGTTTCTACTCCCTCCAGGGTATCCACTCTATTAGCTATCTTCGTGTCATCCGCAAAAAGGCAAACTTTTCCTTCCAACCCTTCAGCAATATCTCTCACAAATATATTAAACAGAATCGGCCAAAGCACTGACCCCTGAGGAAATCCACTGCTCACCTTCCTTTCCTCTAAGCAGATTCTGTTTACCATCACCCTCTGCCACCTGTTGGTTAACCAGTTTCCTATCTAGTTCACTACTTCCGGTCCCAAGTTCAGCCCTCTCAGCTTATTCACGAGTCTTCTGTGGGGGACTGTATCAAAGGCTTTGCTGAAATCCAAGTAGATTACATCTATTGCACGTCCTTTATCCAGTTCTTTGGTCATTTGGCAGGATTTTCATTGGTAAAGCCATGTTGCCTCGGATCCGTTAACCCTGTAATCCTTTCAGCAGTGACTCTATTATTTTCCTACCGCCGACGTGAGACTTACTGGTCTCTAGTTTTCCCCTTCTTCCCTATCTCCACTTTTCTGAAGAAAGACCACATCCGCTCGTCTTCAATCCCATAGAACCTCTCCTGTCTCTAAAAATCTATTAAATAAATCTTTAAGAGGTCCCGCCAGGACTTCTCTGAGCACCCTCAGTATCCTAGGATGTATCTAGTGGTGTGCTGGTAAATTTTTAACAGGCTCTCTCCCTGATCCACCTCTGCGCCCCCCCCCCCCCCCCCCCCCCGTCCACCTCTGCATCCCCCCATCCAAATTGCAGAGCTGGCTAGTCCCAGGGAGAGAGTTAGCTGGTAAAAGTTTTAACAACAGGCTCTCTCTCCAGGCATAGCCTACCTGTACTAAGTGGCTATGGATTTCTGAACATATGGTATCATTAACAGACAAACTTTTAAATGCTCAGTTGGGTATATATGATAAGTTATCACAAGAACAAAATATAAGAAAACCAATATGGGCTGCATTAGGGGCTTATATAGCCCATTTATGTATAAACAAAAGAAATCTGCATGAAACAAAATATTTATTTTGACTAATAAAACCACTTCCCCCTGAAACATGTTCAAACAGAATAATCCATTCCTTTTCACATTTTATGACCCCCCCAGGCCCCGGCCCCTAGCTGCAGCTTGCTGCTCGTGTCAAACTAACACTAGCAGTAGCAGAAAATACAATGAAAAATGTTTTTAGTCAATTTAAATAAATATTAGATCGCCGCGGGGCCTACCTGGCTGGAATGAAGATCAGTCTCCAAGATCCTTCTGCCGATGAGGAGGAGGGAGGACAATATAGACAGACACAGACTGGTGTCCGGCAGCGGCAGGGCAGGGTGTGAGGAGACGGACACGGAGTGCACTAGCAGTGCAGGAAGTAGAAGAAGGCGCCAAACACCTGCAGGACTCAGGATCCGTTACAAGCAAGAAGGCGTAGGGTGCCGCAGGGGGAGGAAGACGTCGTGACGTGAGTCATGGGCGGGACTCGATACCAGAGAGGCGGGGAGACAGCGAAAGGAGCTGCAGAGGGAGGGAGCGGCATCATGACGTTGACAGATGGATCATGGACGCGACTCGGAGACTGTGGAGAGGCGGAGAGAGAGTGAGAGGAGCCGCTGGGAGGAGACAAGTGAGCTGCAGAGGTGGTAGACGTGCGCTGGTGCAGCACGGACGAAGTTAGAAGGACACCCTCCCCCCCATATTGGGTTGCATTTTCACCGGGGGGCGGTCCCGCCCTCGGTACGCCACTGGATACTGGAACCAGCCCAATGCAGCACGAGGAGGCCTCCCGGCTGTAGGGAAAAAAAAACTTTGCTCCTATCCCTGCTGACAGAGCCAGGCAGCTGAACAACCGGCTCGCAAAATTCGTCAAGAATTAACAACCGGCTCTGCAGAGCCGGTGCAAGCCGGCTCCAGCACACCACTGGATGTATCCCATCCAGCCCAATAGCTGTATCCACCTTCAGATTCTCAAGCTGTTTATAATTCTTTCTTTCGTAAATGGCACAATAACCACTCCATTTCCAGATATTCCCTCGGCAGCCAACCACGGTCATTCTCCAGGATTTTCCTCCGTAAACACTGAAGAGAAGTAATTGTTTAGCACATTTGCTTTATCCTCATCACTTTCCACATAGCTATTCTCATTATCTTTCAGTCTTGCATTTCCATTCCTATCCTTTCTCCTTTCTCCAATATATCTGAAAAAGGTCTTGTCACCTCTCTTTAGCCATTTTTTCTTCCGCTTGTGCTTTCACTAGGCATATTTCCCTCTTCGCTTCTTGAGTTAATCCGATAATCTTTTCCGTGATCCTCTCATTGTGTTCTTTTGTATTTCTTGAACAAAGCCTCTTTTGCTCTTATTTTTTCAGCTACTTGTTTGGAGAACCATATAGGCTTCCTTTTTGTTTACCTTCCTTGCATAAAGATCATTTGCTATGTTTATAGCAGCCTTTAGCTTGGACCACTGATTTTCCACTTCTCCTCTGTCTTCCAATGCCAACAAATCCTTCTTCAGGTATTCCCCCATTTTATCAAAATCAGTACATCTGAAATCCAGTCGTTTGAGTTTTGTGCGTCCGCACTCCGCCTTTTCCCTTATATCAAACCATATTGTGTGATGATCACTATTACATAGGTGGGCACCCACCCGGATATTTTTTTTTTTTTTAACATTTGTACCCCGCGCTTTCCCACTCATGGCAGGCTCAATGCGGCTTACATGGGGCAATGGAGGGTTAAGTGACTTGCCCAGAGTCACAAGGAGCTGCCTGTGCCTGAAGTGGGAATCGAACTCAGTTCCCCAGGACCAAAGTCCACCACCCTAACCACTAGGCCAATATTGGAAACACTTCCTCCATTCGTGAGCAGTAGATCCAGCGTCACCCCTTCCCTCATGGGTTCCATCACCATTTGTCTGAGCAAGGCACTTGACAGGCGTCCACAATCTTTCTTTCTGATTCTGCAGATGGGACGTTCCAATCCATATCAGACAAGTTAGTAGCACCTGCCCTTTCATACCAATATTTTGAATATCTTCTATCAGATCCTTGTCTAGCTTCTCCATTTGTGCTGTAGGTCTGTAGATAACCCCTGTGTGGATATAGGTTCCATCTTCTCTTTCCAGGACAATCCATAAAACGTCTTCCTTTCCCCAGGTTCCCCATATTTCAGCCTCTCTGATATTGTCTGTCACATACAGTGCCACTCCTCCACCTCTTCGGCCCTCTCTATCCTTCCTAAAAAGATTATAGCCCAGTACGGTCACATCCCATTCATGGGAATCATCGATCCATGTCTCTAACTTTCAGGATAATAAGTGCCTATTGAGCACTTCAGGTAGGCAACTACTGAGCAATAATGGAACTCATTTTCAAGAGAGAAAAATGTCCCCAAAACAGCACAAAGCAGCAAATGGATGATTTTCATGGAAAAATGTCCAAATCATGATTTTCAAAACTCAGATTTGATATGTTGTCTCTGCAGTTTGTCTAAATCAATAGGGGGCATGTTGGGAGTATGTTTTGGGTGAGATTTGGGCGGACCCAGAATGTGGACATTTTTCAGTGATAACAAATTGGGATGCTTTTATCTGGAGATACACAAAGGTGGAAGAACGCCAGATCTAAAAAGACCAGTCCTGAAGCCACAGTAGTAAGAGCACCAAAATAAAGTTTATTGGGACCCTACACAGTCCGTGTTTCGGCTACAAAGCCTTCACCAGGGGTCTAAAAACATAGAATCAAATAGTTTAAAAACATAAAAATGAAAACTTTTCATCTAAATTATACCACATATATAGGGCAGATGCACAAACAAACCAGTAACATGGGTTTTACACTGTTTTTAGCTGATTTGGCGAGCACGGAGTTCAGCGAGACATGATAGCAGCTAACGAAAATTGTATGCAGAGGTATTATAATGAGCTAATCACTATACAAATATCCATGCAAAGCAATGCACAACCATTTACCAAGTGATGCACAAAAGCAGCTCCTACCTTTCCCTGACCTTTCCATTGGAAAATTTATTGGGAGGTCTGGAGCTGTCGGTCCTAATTGTTCCTCATTGTCATAAGTAGGAGAAGGGGAGATAGATGATGCGCCAGAGCAGGGAGATCGCTGTATACTTGAGCCCTGGCATGTTTTTTTCATCCAACAGACCTTTCTGTGACTTACAGCAGCATCTTCAACAAAATTGTAAAAGAGTTTTCCACATGAGACTGGCACAGGGTTATTTCTTTCCCCCTGGAGGCAGGTGCTGCTTTTCCCATTAGCAGGGAGGCAGAGAAGATACCAGAGCCCCAACACTGGTCTGCCCAACAGCCGCCGTTCCAGCCCTGTAAGCACACCCCAAAAAATAGAAAAAAAGTTTACACCAGCTTTCATACACACAGCTTCTTTGCGTGTATGAAATCCATGGGCGTAGTTTGGGGGGGCATTGCCCCCCCAAATGCAGGGCCGGCGCAATGATGCAGGCAGCTCTCCCTCCATCCCGCTCTCAGCTCCCCGACTGACAGCCCTCCTCTCCGTTCCTTCCTTTCCCCCGGCACGTTTACCTTTTTATTTTCAGTGGCAGTGAAGAAAGCACTTGGGCTCGCCTCCAGCTTCTCCCTTCCCTCACACCGTGTCCCACCCTCACAGAAACAGGAAATGCATAATCGCAGAAGGCAGGCCACTGTGTGAGGGAAGGGAGAAACTGGAGGTGAGCCCGAGTGCTTTCTTCTTCACTGCCGTCACTGCCACTGAAAATAAAAAGGTTAAATGCGCCGGTGGGGGGGGGGAGGGGGAAGGAACAGAGAGGAGGGCTGTCAGGGAGCTGAGGGAGGGCAGGGAAAACCGCTGGACATGGATGGGAGGGCAGGGGGAGAGAAGAGATCACTGGACAAGGAGAGGAGAGGAAGATGGGGAGAGAAGAGATCGCTGAACATGGAGAGAAGGGGAGGGCAGGGGGCGAGAAGAGATTGCTGGACATGAAGAGGAGAGGAGGGCAGGGGGAGAGAAGAGATCACTGGACATATAGAGGAGGGCAGGGGGAGAGAAAAGATCTCTGGACATGGAGGGGGGGAGAGCAGGGGAAGTTTGTCTATAGTGTTTTGCAGTGGAGAGATTGTGTGTTGGCCTTTCTGAGGTGGCACCAAAATATCACAAAGGGTGTAGAACCTAAATCATGACACACTACCTCTTGAACGATCTACATATAGAGCTTATGCATTTCTAAGGTCTACTCTGGCATGGTATGGGAAAGGGGGTCTGGAAATTCTACTACAGAAAAAGAGGGAGTGCTGTGTAAGGAGGAAGGAAGGAAGGGAGAAAGAGCTTCCTTCCTCCATATTAGCATATTCATTTGCATATATATATATATATATATATATATATATATATATATATATATATATGCTAATATGCCCTGCCCCATCCTTGCCCCCCCAAAATGAAATGGTCAAACTACGCCCATGATGAAAGCTGTATACAAGCTGTATACAATCCACGCTTAGTGATTGGTTGTTCTGTGCATGTTCAGTTGACTGACTGACTGACTGCCCCCCCCCCCCCCCCCAGCTGCTTGCTCCTTTTGCGAGCAGCTCATTTGCTTGCAATTCCCTTCGGTAATCCCTCTATATTTCCAAATCGATACATTTTACCAAGGTGGAAACACAGAGCGATTCTTCATGGGGACCTTCGTGCATCTGGGTGTTAGTCACAAATAGGTGCCCTAACTAACCAGCTGACCACTGGAGAATTTAATCTCCCAGTGGTCGCTGACCCTCTCCCACCCTCCAAAGATGTGACAGTGACAGGCTCTGTGACAGCTTCTGATATTATTGCCATTCCTAATAGAGCTGCAAGCTGGTCCCAGGAGTAGGCTAGTGGTCAGTGCAGTGGACTGTAGAGAAAGGGACCCAAGTCCATATCCCACTCTAACTAGTACATTTGTGGTTGAAATTGTGAGTCTTCCAAAACCCACAAAATATCAACTGTATAGGAGACACCTGCAGACCTCAGGGCTTTTGTAGGGGTGTATACAGAGGCGTAGGAAGGGGGGCAGTGGGGCGGTCTGCCCCAGGTGCACACCGCTGGGGAGGTGTCGGCTCCATTGGTTCCTTGCTCCCTCTGCCCCGGAACAGGTTACTTCCAGTTCCGGGGCAGAGAGAGCAAGGAACCAACGGAGCCGACGCAGCTCCCAGCGACGTGGACTCGGGGGTGGATCGGTCCTCCCGCCCGCCCCTCGCTTCTTCGTTTCTTCGTCAATTAAGAATGCGCTCCGGGGGGGGGAGGGTGCGCTCCGGAAGGGGAACACTGAGGGGGGGGGGGCGCCGTGCGGCACCCGGGGGGGGGGGTGCGCAGCGGCGACCCGCCCCGGGTGTCAGCCGCCCTCGCTACGGCTCTGGGTGTATAGTTAGGTACAGTAGGTGTTCCTGGAAGACTCACAATAGAAAATAAGGGTGTTAAGGTGAGATTTGTACCTGGGTCCCTTTATGTGACACTAGCCGTTAAGCCTGTTAAAACGGGCGAGATTTCCAGCTACCCTCCTCGCCGCCGCTCCCTCCTGCTCTGCTGCTGCCTGCAGCGCTTCCACACGGAGGTGAGAGGCGCTGTCAGGTCAGTGCAGGGGGCCCGATACGAAGGGGGGTGGGAGCGGCAGCCGGGATGGGGGGGGGGGGAGGTTGGAGGTTGGTGCGCGCGATGTTCGTTTCCAGGCTCCAGTGGCAGCGTCCAACAGTCCGACTCCGTTTCCCTCTCTGTTCCGCCCTCTGACGTCATCACGTCTTGACGCAAGGGCGGGACAGAGAGGGAAGTCTCTACTGCGAATTTGCAAGTGAGTCGGTCACTTGCCATTTATATGTTTGTTTGATTCACTGCACTGCCTCTCTGTTCTGCTGGGAAATCTGTGTGGCCAGTTTACAAAGATTGGTGCCACATAGCCATCCCTATGATCCCTATGATAGGAGCCAGCTCTGTGGGTGATGTGGGTGCTTGAACACCCCCAATATTGAGAAAATTCCATGATGTACTTAGGAACAACAAACCTAGTTTGAAATGTCTATATGCGAATGCCAGGAGCCTAAGAAATAAGATGGGGGAGTTAGAATATATTGCACTAAATGAAAAATTAGATATAATAGGCATCTCTGAGACCTGGTGGAAGGAGGATAACCAGTGGGACACTGTCATACCGGGGTACAAATTATATCGTAGTGATAGGGTGAATCGGATTGGTGGAGGGGTAGCATTGTATATTAACGAGAGCCTTGAATCAAATAGATTGAAAATTCTGCAGGAAGCAAAACACTCCTTGGAATCACTGTGGATTGAAATTCCATGTGCAAAGGGGAAAAGGATAGTGATAGGAGTGTACTACCGTCCGCCTGGCCAGGACGAACAGACGGATGCGGAAATGTTAAAGGAAATCAGGGACGCAAACAAACTGGGCAACACAATAATAATGGGGGATTTCAATTACCCGCATATATACTGGGGTAATGTAACATCTGTACACGCAAGGGACATAAGATTTCTTGATGAAATCAAGGACAGCTTCATGGAACAGCTAGTTCAGGAGCCGACAAGAGAAGGAAAAATACTAGACTTAGTCCTTAGTGGTGCTCATGATCTAGTGCAGGGGGTAACGATACGAGGGCCGCTTGATAACAGTGATCATAATATGATCGGTTTTGATATTGGCATTGAAGGAAGTGAAACTAGGAAATCAAGTACGCTAGCGTTTAACTATAGAAAAGGTGATTACGACAAAATTAGAAAAATGGTGAAAAAAAGACTGAAAGGAGCAGCTCGCAGAGTAAAAACTTGCATCAGGCGTGGATGCTGTTTAAAAACACCATCCTGGAGGTTCAGGACAAATATATTCCACGTATTAGAAAAAAGGGAAAAAAGACTAAACGTCAGCCGGCGTGGCTAAACAGTAAGATAAAGGAAATCATTAGAGCCAAAAAACAATCCTTCAGAAAGTGGAGAAGAGAACCAACTGAAAGTAACAGGATAGATCATAAGGAATGCCAAGCCAAATGCAAAGCGGAGATAAGGAGGGCAAAAAAGGACTTTGAGAAGAAATTAGCGTTGGAAGCAAAAATACATAGTAAAAACTTTTTTAGATACATTAAAAGCAGGAAACCGGCCAAAGAGTCGGTTGGGCCGCTGGACGAAAATGGTGTTAAAGGGGCGATCAAGGAGGACAAAGCCGTAGCGGAGAAATTAAATGAATTCTTTGCTTCGGTCTTCACCGAGGAGGATTTGGGGGGGACACCGGTGCCGGAAAGAATATTTGAAGCGGGGGAGTCGGAGAAACTAAACAAATTCTCTGTAACCTTGGAGGATGTAATGGGTCAGTTCAGCAAGCTGAAGAGTAGTAAATCACCGGGACCTGATGGTATTCATCCCAGAGTATTAATAGAACTAAAAAATGAACTTGCGGAGCTACTGTTAGAAATATGCAATCTGTCCCTAAAATCGAGTGTAATACCGGAAGACTGGAGGGTAGCCAATGTTACTCCGATTTTTAAGAAAGGTTCCAGAGGAGATCCGGGAAATTATAGACCGGTGAGTCTGACGTCGGTGCCGGGCAAGATGGTGGAGGCTATTATTAAGAATAAAATTGCAGAGCATATACAAAAACATGGACTGATGAGACAAAGTCAGCACGGATTTAGTGAAGGGAAGTCTTGCCTCACCAATCTAATGCATTTTTTTGAGGGGGTAAGCAAACATGTGGACAATGGGGAGCCGGTTGATATTGTATATCTGGATTTTCAGAAGGCGTTTGACAAAGTGCCGCACGAAAGACTCCTGAAGAAATTGCAGAGTCATGGAATCGGAGGTAGGGTATTATTATGGATTAAGAACTGGTTGAAAGATAGGAAGCAGAGAGTAGGATTGCGTGGCCAGTATTCTCAGTGGAGGAGGGTAGTTAGTGGGGTCCCGCAGGGGTCTGTGCTGGGTCCGTTGCTTTTAATGTATTTATAAATGACCTAGAGATGGGAATAACTAGTGAGGTAATTAAATTCGCCGATGACACAAAATTATTCAGGGTCGTCAAGTCGCAGGAGGAATGTGAACGATTACAGGAGGACCTTGCGAGACTGGGAGAATGGGCGTGCAAGTGGCAGATGAAGTTCAATGTTGACAAGTGCAAAGTGATGCATGTGGGTAAGAGGAACCCGAATTATAGCTACGTCTTGCAAGGTTCCGCGTTAGGAGTTACGGATCAAGAAAGGGATCTGGGTGTCGTCGTCGATGATACGCTGAAACCTTCTGCTCAGTGTGCTGCTGCGGCTAGGAAAGCGAATAGAATGTTGGGTGTTATTAAGAAGGGTATGGAGTCCAGGTGTGCGGATGTTATAATGCCGTTGTATCGCTCCATGGTGCGACCGCACCTGGAGTATTGTGTTCAGTACTGGTCTCCGTATCTCAAAAAAGATATAGTAGAATTGGAAAAGGTACAGCGAAGGGCGACGAAAATGATAGTGGGGATGGGACGACTTTCCTATGAAGAGAGGCTGAGAAGGCTAGGGCTTTTCAGCTTGGAGAAGAGACGGCTGAGGGGAGATATGATAGAAGTGTATAAAATAATGAGTGGAATGGATCGGGTGGATGTGAAGCGACTGTTCACGCTATCCAAAAATACTAGGACTAGAGGGCATGAGTTGAAGCTACAGTGTGGTAAATTTAAAACGAATCGGAGAAAATTTTTCTTCACCCAACGTGTAATTAGACTCTGGAATTCATTGCCGGAGAACGTGGTACGGGCGGTTAGCTTGACGGAGTTTAAAAAGGGGTTAGATAGATTCCTAAAGGACAAGTCCATAGACCGCTATTAAATGGACTGGAAAAATTCCTCATTTTTAGGTATAACTTGTCTGGAATGTTTTTACGTTTGGGGAGCGTGCCAGGTGCCCTTGACCTGGATTGGCCACTGTCGGTGACAGGATGCTGGGCTAGATGGACCTTTGGTCTTTCCCAGTATGGCACTACTTATGTACTTATGTACTTATGTGACCAGGGAGGGGTTATTTCCACTGGGCTTAGCAACCCCAATAATTTTGAAAAGTCTCCTATGACCTAAAGATATATGTACTGAGCACAAGACATCTGGAAAATAGCAATTTTCGAAACTAAAAAATAAATGTCTTTTCGGTTCAAAAATTGCTATGTTGCAGATGAGATTTCTAGACATTTTCAGCAAAACATCTAAAAATTGGACTTGGTTCATATCAAAAATGCCCCTCCATGTGTACTATTTCATTTTTTATCATCATTTTGTGCCATTCTACATGACACCAAAGCAGGGGCGAACTGAGGGAGGTCTAGGCCAACCACCCGGCCACTGCCCAACACCCCCCGCTGCCCTGGTCCTACCTGAGGGGTCCTGGTGGTTTGGTGGCCTCTGCGGGGGGGGGGGGGGATGTTCTTTCCTGCCCATTGTGCTGCCATTATTCCCCCTCCTGCCAGCGCTCCCTGTTTTCAAACTGGTGGCTGAGACTTCCTGTGGTAGTCTCGCAGGTTTAGGGAGTCTCAGCTGCAGTTTTTAAAATACGATGGTGCTGGGCGGGGGGGTGGGGGTGGTGGGGGTGGAATAGCGGCAGCCCAGTGGGCTGGGCAGGAAAGAACATGCTCTTCCCCCCCACAGAGGCCACTAGATCACCAGCAGCTCACCGGGCATCTGGGCAGAACCTTTGGGCCTCCTAAAGCCTCTGAGCCCTTGGGCACTGTCCAGTTGCCCAAATGGTCAGTCCACCCCTGCACCGAAGGCATGTGTAAGTTTTAGAATATTAGCACTTACACATGTGACTGTTACAGTTATGCGTGTCAGTGCTAATTGGACATTAAGTAGTATTCAATATTTAGCACGTAAATCACTAATAGTGTAAATGCAAGGGGGCGTGCATGGGAGAAACACACAGGTAGGACATGGGCATGTCTAACATTTATGTGTGTAAGTTACACGCTAAAGCACCATATTTGCGTATGCCTACTTATGCCTTCTATTGACATGGTGTAAGTGGGCACACCTAAATGTAATCATGTAGATGCCCAAGAAAACAAAGGGGCAGACGATCTGCAAACTCCAAAGTGGAAACTGTACAAAGCAGATCGTTGATAAACCAAGATGTATTTTATTAATATAGCAAAATTAAAATATGTATACAGAAACTCATATACATATCATAGCCCGACACAGGCCGTGTTTCGCCCTACTGGGCTGCTTCAGGGGCTAGAAAATAATAAATAAATAATAAATTATACGTCTTAACATCTAAATAAAAGCATAAAATAATAACATAGAAATTGCATAATTTAAACATAAATAATATTTTAAAAAAAGGAAGGAATGACATTAAAATCAAATATAAGTTTGTCGCATCAAAAACCAAATGACATAAAATATATATGTATATACATCTATAATTACATATAAATTAATATCATTAAAATCTATAGCATCAACATCCCACAGACTCATTGTTCATAATGAAAGGATATGGCAGTTAAGCTATCAGAAATTGCATATGTTAGTCACAAATAGTTAATATATCTACAACATATATATACAGATACATGTTACAGAATTCCAAAAGGGTAATTATGGAGCGTCCCAAGAAACACACAGAAAATATACAGTGGGGGAAATAAGTATTTGATCCCTTGCTGATTTTGTAAGTGTGCCCACTGACAAAGACATGAGCAGCCCATAATTGAAGGGTAGGTTATTGGTAACAGTGAGAGATAGCACATCACAAATTAAATCCGGAAAATCACATTGTGGAAAGTATATGAATTTATTTGCATTCTGCAGAGGGAAATAAGTATTTGATCCCTCTGGCAAACAAGACCTAATACTTGGTGGCAAAACCCTTGTTGGCAAGCACAGCGGTCAGACGTCTTCTGTAGTTGATGATGAGGTTTGCACACATGTCAGGAGGAATTTTGGTCCACTCCTCTTTGCAGATCATCTCTAAATCATTAAGAGTTCTGGGCTGTCGCTTGGCAACTCGCAGCTTCAGCTCCCTCCATAAGTTTTCAATGGGATTAAGGTCTGGTGACTGGCTAGGCCACTCCATGACCCTAATGTGCTTCTTCCTGAGCCACTCCTTTGTTGCCTTGGCTGTATGTTTTGGGTCATTGTCGTGCTGGAAGACCCAGCCACGACCCATTTTTAAGGCCCTGGCGGAGGGAAGGAGGTTGTCACTCAGAATTGTACGGTACATGGCCCCATCCATTCTCCCATTGATGCGGTGAAGTAGTCCTGTGCCCTTAGCAGAGAAACACCCCCAAAACATAACATTTCCACCTCCATGCTTGACAGTGGGGACGGTGTTCTTTGGGTCATAGGCAGCATTTCTCTTCCTCCAAACACGGCGAGTTGAGTTCATGCCAAAGAGCTCAATTTTTGTCTCATCTGACCACAGCACCTTCTCCCAATCACTCTCGGCATCATCCAGGTGTTCACTGGCAAACTTCAGACGGGCCGTCACATGTGCCTTCCGGAGCAGGGGGACCTTGCGGGCACTGCAGGATTGCAATCCGTTATGTCGTAATGTGTTACCAATGGTTTTCGTGGTGACAGTGGTCCCAGCTGCCTTGAGATCATTGACAAGTTCCCCCCTTGTAGTTGTAGGCTGATTTCTAACCTTCCTCATGATCAAGGATACCCCACGAGGTGAGATTTTGCGTGGAGCCCCAGATCTTTGTCGATTGACAGTCATTTTGTACTTCTTCCATTTTCTTACTATGGCACCAACAGTTGTCTCCTTCTCGCCCAGCGTCTTACTGATGGTTTTGTAGCCCATTCCAGCCTTGTGCAGGTGTATGATCTTGTCCCTGACATCCTTAGACAGCTCCTTGCTCTTGGCCATTTTGTAGAGGTTAGAGTCTGACTGATTCACTGAGTCTGTGGACAGGTGTCTTTCATACAGGTGACCATTGCCGACAGCTGTCTGTCATGCAGGTAACGAGTTGATTTGGAGCATCTACCTGGTCTGTAGGGGCCAGATCTCTTACTGGTTGGTGGGGGATCAAATACTTATTTCCCTCTGCAGAATGCAAATAAATTCATATACTTTCCACAATGTGATTTTCCGGATTTAATTTGTGATGTGCTATCTCTCACTGTTACCAATAACCTACCCTTCAATTATGGGCTGCTCATGTCTTTGTCAGTGGGCACACTTACAAAATCAGCAAGGGATCAAATACTTATTTCCCCCACTGTATACAGGAAAATAAGTACAGACATAACAGCATATTCAGACATCAGACAGCCATCCTCAATAATATGATTCAAAAGGCACCCACCTATATAGTGGTATTCCACCATCAAACCAGAGATTTTGCTGGAAAAAGCAGCTAAAGGAATGCAAAAAGGAAATGTAAAGATAAAGATAAAAATAAAAATGAGTATGATCAACTATGAGGAAGGAGAGTAATGTGATAGAGGAATGATATAATAAAAAAACTCACGTATAAATTTAAAAAATTCTATTCTGGTTTTGAAAGCATTATATTTTGGCGTAGGTATAAATGATAGACCTTTACTTAGAACCTTCTCCTCTATATCTGTTAATTTTCTGTCTGAAAGATTGTATACTGTATTTAATACAGACAGAAAATTAACAGATATAGAGGAGAAGGTTCTAAGTAAAGGTCTATCATTTATACCTACGCCAAAATATAATGCTTTCAAAACCAGAATAGAATTTTTTAAATTTATACGCAAACTGAAAATTATGGAATTTTTTTCAAACATCAGATTATAATGACCAATCAATAGTGAAAAATAATAGCAAATGGCTCCCGCCTGGCAATACCCATCATTTGATACAAGCTTACGAAACAGTCGTACTCAAAGATATAGCAATGTTAGAAAAACAAGGTAAGAAAAGGATGTTCTACAACTTAACAAAGGAAGAAAATGCTGCTATTAAAAAATTACAAAAAGAACATAGTATCATCATTAAACCAGCAGATAAAGGTGGAGCCGTTGTAGTTATGAACAGAAAAGATTACATAGATGAAGTCCATAGACAACTTAATGACAAGACCTTCTACAAAGTGTTGAGCAAAGATCCCACAATAAATATCCAAAATGAAATTTCCTCATTGGTTGAATTAGGTAGGAAAGCACAATATCTGACTGAAAAGGAAGCTAGTTTCCTAATGGTAAGAGAACCGATTACACCAACCATATACATTCTCCCAAAAATACATAAATCCCTGTCCAGACCCCCAGGCAGACCAATTGTATCGGCCTGTGGTTCTTTACTAGAACCATTATCAATCTTTACTGATAAGTTTCTACGTCCTTTGGTTCATAAAATTCCTTCCTACACACGCGACTCTGCTGACATTATTAACATGTTAAATAAAATAACCCCGAGTAAAGACATGCTTTTGGTTACTTTCGATGTAGAGAGTTTGTATACCAACATCCCACAGAAAGAATCAATAGAGATTATTAAAGAAAAACTGTCTGATCAACATGTACGACCTAGGATACCAACACAACTCATTGTTGAACTTGCCACAATAGCACTTACAAAAATTTTTTTTGCGTTTGATGGTAAATATTACCAACAGATTAAAGGTACAGCAATGGGTGCAACATTCGCACCATCCATTGCTAATCTATATGTAGCCCAATTTGAGGAAAAATTCATTACGAAGAATAGGTATATAGACCATATATACATTTGGAAGAGATATATCGATGATATTTTCATGATCTGGAAGGGCACAGAGAAGGAGCTTAAAGATTTCTATAATTGGTTAAACACTCTGGATACCAATCTGAAATTTCAAATGCAATTTGATGAAAGAAGAATTCCGTTTCTGGACATCAACATAAACATAATGAATAATAAGTTCACTACTGACATTTACCGTAAACCCACGGATGTGAATAAATTCTTGCACTATGAAAGTTGCCATAGTAGAAGTTTGAAAGCTAATCTACCATATAGCCAGTTTTTACATCTAAGACGTTTATGCTCAGAGCAGAGAACATATACACTTCGATCTCAGGACATGTCCAGACGATTTAAAAAGAAAGGGTACCCCTTAAAATGTATCAAAGAGGGATTTTATAAAGCATCTGACAAGTCGAGAGAAACACTTCTTAATCCAATTCAGAGGACGAACGAGAATAAGATTGTCTGCACATTACCATTTACTAACATGTCTAACTCTATAGTTCATATTATTAAAAAACATTGGCATTTGCTAGAAGATTTAGAAGTATTTCAGCAAAAGAGAGTAATAGTTGCATACAAACGTGAACGTAACTTAAGGGACCTTCTTGTTCCCTCTACACTACCTAGTACAACTACTACATTGAACCATTTACCAACAGGCCATTTCCCTTGTGGTAAATGTTCGGTCTGTAATGTTAATATTAAGACCAGGAATCTTCATATACCATCAGCAAAGATATTCTTTTTTTTTTTATTTTATTTTTCATTTTCAAAATAACATTTACATTAAGTAAATATAGGAAAATCAGGTAAATATTCAAAGGCATATTTTCCCCCACCCCTCTAACTCAAGGAGTAATAAAAGAAATTACATTGTTACTTAGTCCACAATATACGATCAAGATATAAGGAAATATTCAAACAAGAAAAAAAAAAAAAAAAAGATAATTATAAGGGTAGAGCCCAGTTCCTGCCTGCGGTTTCAGCTCCCTACTGGGGTGACCAGAACTCTTTCGCCACCACTTTCTTTAGCAATTATAAACTGTCGCAGCTTATCTGGTTCAAAAAATACATAGTATGCTGTATTTAAGGAAATTATACATCTACAGGCAAATTTCAATTTAAATGTACCCCCTAGAGCGAGAACCCGGGGCCTAAGTCCCAAAAATTCTCTTCTCCTTCTCTGAGTATTTTTACTGAGATCAGGAAAGATTTGTATTTTTGATCCAAAAAACTGGGCAGCCATATGTCTGAAGTAGAGTCTGAAGACATGGTTTCTATCAGTCTCAAAAGCAAAGGTAACAAGAAGGGTCGTACGCTCAGTTACCACTTCTAAAGATGATGTTTCTAAGAATTGTGTTAGATTTATTTCCGGAGTCTCTATTTGAGCTACTTTGGCTCCTGTAACATAGAAGGCCTTCACAATAGGAGGCATAGCTTCTTTTGGAATAGCAAGTACTTCAAGGAAATATTTATTCAGCATTTCTATAGATGATATTAAAGGAGTCTTGGGAAAATTCAAAAATCTCAGGTTGTTACGCCTGAGTTGATTATCAAAAAATTCAATTTTCCTTTGAGTCAAATCTTTTTCAACCACCATATTAGCAACAGCGGTCTGTAAATTCTTTATTTCTTGCAAATTTGACTCACTTTTTGCTTCTTGTTCCTGAGCCTTTGATTCCATCGTTCTACGAAAGTCCTTTAGGTCCTTAACTTCAGTATTGAAGGAATTTGTTAATTGTAGCAGTGACGAATTAATGGTCTGGATCACCTCCCAGAGGGCCTCCAAAGTTACCGCTGCAGGTTTACTCCTCACTCCGAGCTCCTTGAGCGGGATCTCCTGGGTGAGAGAGGGCGAGGAGTCAAAGCCTCCCGCCCCTTCTTCTGTTGACACTCCTCCCGGAGTCGAAAAGCTGATGGGGCCGCCGCTAACCTCAGCAAGGGTCGTCTGAAGTTCTCCCATCGCTCCTAACTTCCCGCTCGGTCTCGGCGGCGCAGCTTGCAGAGGCGGACTCAAAGAAGTCGCCTCAACGCTAAGGTCCCCCTGTTGTCCTGGGGACCCAACCAAGGCAGGAACTTGGGCGCCCGGAGCACAAAGGCCAAATGACTCTAGAGTCGGCTGTCGGAGCGCTGGATTACCGCCAGGGCTCGCAGCGGCTTTTGCCCCGACTTTCCCCTTTCTCTTCACCATTATCGCAGGTGAAAAAAAAGGTAAGCGCTACTAAAGCAGATACTGTCGTTCGGGAGCTTGTGTGACTCACACCCTCACACGGTCGCCATCTTGATCTAGCAAATAAAGATATTCATCTCCGACAATTTTCAAATTGCAAAACTAGTAATGTTATATATATTGCTATGTGTCCTTGTAAATTGGTCTATGTAGGGAAAACAAAAAGGAAACTAAATATTAGAATTATTGAACACAGAAGTGCAATTAAACGAAAATTAATAGAAAAACCATTAGTACAACATTCAATATTATTGGGCCATAAATTTGAGGAGTATAGGTTCTGTGCCATTTATGTACATAAAAGCAAATGGAGAGGTGGACCAATTGATATTCATCTATTACAGAAAGAACAAGAATTTATTTTTGAACTAAACACCCTCCATCCACATGGGTTAAATGGTGAAACTGATTATTCTGTATTCTTATGAGCATGTATACTCATTAGACATCCATCTTAATAATAATTCTTATTTTTTACTTCTTTTATAGACTATGGCACCCTTCCTATCTTTTTTTCTTTCTTTTCCTATAGATTCATTATCCATTAATCATTATTCTCTATGATGTCACAACACTTTCCATCTGTACAGGCATTTTTATTGCCGATAAGACATAATGACGTCCTCCTTTTGCATCTCTATTTTCATCTTTTTATTATTAACATCGGATATTTTTCTTTTTGAGTAGCAGTAAACATGCACAAGAGGACGAGCATTTATTTTAGCCTGGTGACCTTTGACCTCTAGCTGCGTTTTTATTTTTTATTTTTCATTTTTTCATATTGGTTTTTTCTATCATTTATTTTAGTCTGGACATGTCTATCCCCCAGTTTTTTACATAATCATTCACTTTTATCCTTTTTCTATATATTCATTCACCTTTAACCGTCATAACATCGCATACCCTGATTGGCTGTCAATCAGGTTCTCCCCTACAACGATATAAGTATGCTTTTTCAATTAAAATTTTCCAAGAACAAGAATACTTTTACCCAATCGATGATCAACATCGCGCATCAATAAATTTGTATTTTTTTTGGCGATTTTACTTTTTATGTCTAGCTAGTTTGACCTTTGATCTTTCTTCTTTTAACTCACTTCCGGTTTCGCCACAGCGTTTTTTCGGCACGTTTGGAAGTAAGAGGCTGTCCATACGACCTCAGGCAAGTTTGATTTTCATGACTGCCATGTTACCATTACGCTTTTGATAGAGTACAATAGCTGATATACTACTACTATGTTACAAGATATAGCCTAATGTTCATATTCAAAATAAAAAAAATTTTTCGCTGTGGATGACGTCTGTTTCCCACTAAAGCAGATATCCCTATTCCTCTAGATTAAGCAAGATCAAATAGAGCGACGCTATAATGGTTTTAGAAGCTTTGAAACCTTTTTTATCTCAGTTCAGGCATATATAGAGTAACGCTACAATGGCTTTGAAAACCTTTTTCTAGCACATATTAATGAAGATCGTTGTGACTGATCTTCAATTACACAGCCTCCCTGTGGATATTTCTGAAGACTGGCTTTGGTCCTTTTCTATTATATATTTTCAAATATACATTCTTATCCCCTTCTTCATCATATTAACTCTTATATATAACATCATTTTTACACAGGTCCATAACCAATTGTTTCTGCATTTCCAGACGAGCTGTTTTTTCAGAATATAGACTGTATACGTGTTTTTTTATTATATCATTCCTCTATCACATTACTCTCCTTCCTCATAGTTGATCATACTCATTTTTATTTTTATTTTTATCTTTATCTTTACATTTCCTTTTTGCATTCCTTTAGCTGCTTTTTCCAGCAAAATCTCTGGTTTGATGGTGGAATACCACTATATAGGTGGGTGCCTTTTGAATCATATTATTGAGGATGGCTGTCTGATGTCTGAATATGCTGTTATGTCTGTACTTATTTTCCTGTATATATTTTCTGTGTGTTTCTTGGGACGCTCCATAATTACCCTTTTGGAATTCTGTAACATGTATCTGTATATATATGTTGTAGATATATTAACTATTTGTGACTAACATATGCAATTTCTGATAGCTTAACTGCCATATCCTTTCATTATGAACAATGAGTCTGTGGGATGTTGATGCTATAGATTTTAATGATATTAATTTATATGTAATTATAGATGTATATACATATATATTTTATGTCATTTGGTTTTTGATGCGACAAACTTATATTTGATTTTAATGTCATTCCTTCCTTTTTTAAAAATATTATTTATGTTTAAATTATGCAATTTCTATGTTATTATTTTATGCTTTTATTTAGATGTTAAGACGTATAATTTATTATTTATTTATTATTTTCTAGCCCCTGAAGCAGCCCAGTAGGGCGAAACACGGCCTGTGTCGGGCTATGATATGTATATGAGTTTCTGTATACATATTTTAATTTTGCTATATTAATAAAATACATCTTGGTTTATCAACGATCTGCTTTGTACAGTTTCCATCATGTAGATGCCGACTTACACTAATCCTATATAATAAAACGCACCTCCAACATTCTGAAGCTGACTGCATGGCTGAGGCATTCCTGCTCTCTGTATTCATCTCCTGAATTGACATCATGTACTTCCTGGTTCGTCACAAGCAGAAGTGACCAACCACATGAGGTTTCTCGGCTTCAGAATGTTGGAGGTGCATTCTATTAAATAGGATTGGTCAGTTCCTTGAAGCACAGCCAGAGCTCAGCGTCCTGCACAGTAATGCTCAGACACCAGAGAGAGAGAGGTGGGGGCCTGACACCAGAGGGGCGGGAGGAGGTATCTCTGTCACACACACACACTCTCTCTCAGTCAGTCTTTCTCTCTCTCACTCTCACACACTGTCTCTCACACACTCTATGTCTCACACTGTATCACATTCACTCTCTATATGTCACATAGTCACTCATACACTCTCTTGGTCTCATACACTCAGTCTCACAGAGAGTCTGTGTCTCACACACACTCTCTCTCTCGCACACTGTGTCTCACATGCGCACTTGCACACACTCTCATTCTCACACAAACACTCTCTCTCTCACAGACACACTCGCACCCAGACTCACTCTCTCTCTCTCACACACACCCACTCGCACATTCACTCTCTCACACACAGTCACTCACATACACTCTCTCAAACATACATACTCCGGAAAACCTTGCTAGCGCCTGTTTCATTTGTGTCAGAAACGGGCCTTTTTTACTAGTATTCCATAATGGAATCTGTGTGCCTAGATGCTATTTTAGAATTAATACTCAGTGTGCTGCATCTAGGCACCAAATTAGCCCCATGACCTTTGGCCTGATATCTCTACATCCAATCAAAAGTTGTCTGTTTAAAATGAGGAACAGTTGGAGGCATGACAACCTGAGCAATTATTACAATGTTTGCATACATTATTGTGATAATAGTTACAGCCTGTCAAAATATATATTTTTATTAAAAAGAATTCCTAGTGGTTTAGCTATGTATTATGCAGATTCCTTAGCTATAATATTGGCCTACAGTACATAGTATCCAGTATTTCAGTTCTTGATATAAAATAAATGTCTTTTCATTTATAAATAATTGTTTCCTTTTTAGAATTGAGAAGGAAAGCTTTATCCAACATTTTCCCCACAGAATAATTGATTAGTGAAGATTGTAACTGCTCTGAATTTCTTGGGCACTGCAATCTCAGCCTTTCCAACTTGAAGTAGACTGGATGGTTCCCGTGTTTGAAGTTGCTGGAACTACATCAAACAGCTTTGAGTATAAAAGGCTGTTGAAGGATTCAACATGCCTGTCTAAGTGTCAGTGAAGGGAAACACTTTTGGAATAACAAACTTTCATCCAGTGACCACTGTAATGTACCATCAAGCTTTACTTTACTCTCAGAACTCAATACCACACTACATTTTCTATCACTTCAGTCTGTTAACATATGCCAACACCAGGATAGTTTCATTTTGACAGAGTCCTACAGTTTATATTTACATTAATAAAAAATTTCTATTCCAGCTAAAGACTAAGTGGAGTACAAATAACATACACAGTAAAATAGAGCACAAACATAATCTGTATATTACCAATTTATCCCTCTCACATTCTTACTCATATCATAGGAAAGATCTTAACAAAACTTTTAACAAAAATGTAAGTTTTCAAACTTTTCTTGAACTGTCTCAAGGCATAATCTTAAAGTTCCTAGCAAGTTGTTCCACAGTACTGGACCAGCTATAGAAAAGCTGTTGCACAAGTTTCTGCATATCTTGCTGTTGTCATCCTCTCAGTATAAAGTTTCATTGCTGTTTCAGATCGTAGATTTCTTACTGGTTGATAAACTGCCAATGTTTGCTGGAAGTACCAAGGTGCAACTGCATACAAAGCTTGACGGATTATTGACAATGGGGTCCTTTTACTAAGGTGCGCTGAAAAATGGCCTGCGCTGGTGTAGACGAGTGTATTGGATGCACGCAGGTCCATTTTTCAGCGCACCTGCAAAAAAGGCCTTTTTATTTTAGCCAAAAATGGACATGAGGCAACATAAAAATTGGCACGCTGCCATTTTAGGCCTGAGACCTTACTGCCATGCATTGACCTAATGGTAAAGTCTCATGCGTTAACTGGGCAGTAATTGCTATCATGCGTACAATGCTGATTACCGCCGGTAAGCGCCCTGTGCCAGACATTTTCTGGGTCATGTAGTGGGCATGCGTAGAAAATGAAATTACCAACTGGGCCACACGGTAACCGGGCAGGAGTTCAAATTTGATGCACATACGCACCTATGCGGCTTAGTAAAGGGGCCCCAATATTTTATATTGAACTCGACAAGCTATAGGAAGCCAATGCAATTGTTTCAACCAAAATTTAGTAACTGAGACACTCCTAATATCATTCTAGCAGCAGTATTCTGAATTATTTCCAATGCTTGTATTCTAGATCTGGCAATTCCAAGATATAAAACATTACAAAAATCAACCCTAGATAGTACCAAACTTTGCATCACAGAACTAAAGTAATTCCCAGATAACACTGGCTTCAATTACATAGCAAATGCAGTTGAAAAAAAGATGATCTCACCAACTGAAGAATTTGATCTTCCTTGGATATTCGAGAATCTAAAATTGCCCTTAACACCCATATTTGTGCTCTAACAGGTAACTTAAGTACATAAGTATTGCCACACTGGGACAGACCAAAGGTCCATCAAGCCCAGCATCCTGTGTCCAACAGTGGCCAATCCAGGTCACAAATACCTGGCAAGACCCCGAAAAAGATCAATACATTTTATGCGGCTTATCCCAGAAATAAGCAGTGGATTTTCCCCAAGACAATTTAATAATGGCCTAGGGACTTTTCCTTTAGGAAGCCGTCCAGACCCTTTTTAAACACCACGAGAGGAAAAATAGACCCGGTAATATTCTGGCAACAGATCTACCACAACGGATGGACAATGAAGGCAGATACAAACCAATTCCTCCTAGAATGGGACGATAGATGCAGATCAATATTAGACAATACTGCCCCAATTAAAACTAGAACCTCATATAAAAAGAACTCAAAACCATGGTTCAGTGAAGAACTGAAAAAAATTAAAACACAAGTTAGAAGGTTAGAACATGCGTGGAAGAGAAAGAAAGACGACCCCACACTCAACGCCTGGAAACAACTTCAAAGAAAATATAAATATACCATAAGACAAACTAAAAGACTATATTACAAAACTGAAATTGGACCAAACTACAAAGACACACATAAACTCTTCCAACTCGTGAATAAACTACTAGATATCACACCAGTTACAACCAACAGCAAAGATACAGCAGGAGCAGACAATCTTGCGAGATACTTCAATGAGAAAATCGTACAAGTGCGACTTAAAATCCCTACCAGTACCACCGATTATGCCATACTCCTTGATTGTCTAGACCCAGACCCTGGTGTATGCCCAGCAGACAGAACCTGGACCAACTTCGAGATATTATCGGAGGATCTCATCTCCCAAACACTCAAAAGATTCACCAGATCTCACTGCAAACTAGATATATGCCCAAACAACCTTATGACATTTGCATCTCAACAATTTATAACAGACCTAACAAATCACGTGAACTATATGTTACAAAATTGACTTTTCCCGAAGGAGAAAGGAAACATCCTACTCACCCCCATACCCAAAGACGTAAAGAAAAGTGCTAGCTAGCGAACTAACCAACTACAGGCCAGTAGCATCCATTCCCTTAATAACCAAAATAACGGAAGGGATGGTGACCAAACAACTCACAAACTACTTAAACAAATTCTCAATACTACATGACTCCCAGTCAGGATTTCGGTCTAACCACAGTACCGAAACAGTACTAGTTACCCTCATGAATAAGTTCAAACAAACGATTGCAACTGGCAAGAATATACTACTTCTACAATTTGACATGTTTAGCGCCTTCGACATGGTTGATCATGGAATACTACTACATATCCTCAAATACTGGCCAGGACGAACAGACGGATGTGGAAATGTTAAAGGAAATCAGGGACGCAAACAAACTGGGCAACACAATAATAATGGGGGATTTCAATTACCCGCATATAGACTGGGTTAATGTAACATCTGTACACGCAAGGGACATAAGATTTCTTGATGAAATCAAGGACAGCTTCATGGAACAGCTAGTTCAGGAGCCGACAAGAGAAGGAAAAATACTAGACTTAGTCCTTAGTGGTGCTCATGATCTAGTGCAGGGGGTAACGATACGAGGGCCGCTTGATAACAGTGATCATAATATGATCGGTTTTGATATTGGCATTGAAGGAAGTGAAACTAGGAAATCAAGTACGCTAGCGTTTAACTATAGAAAAGGTGATTACGACAAAATGAGAAAAATGGTGAAAAAAAGACTGAAAGGAGCAGCTCGCAGAGTAAAAAACTTGCATCAGGCGTGGATGCTGTTTAAAAACACCATCCTGGAGGTTCAGGACAAATATATTCCACGTATTAGAAAAAAGGGAAAAAAGACTAAACGTCAGCCGGCGTGGCTAAACAGTAAGATAAAGGAAATCATTAGAGCCAAAAAACAATCCTTCAGAAAGTGGAGAAGAGAACCAACTGAAAGTAACAGGATAGATCATAAGGAATGCCAAGCCAAATGCAAAGCGGAGATAAGGAGGGCAAAAAAGGACTTTGAGAAGAAATTAGCGTTGGAAGCAAAAATACATAGTAAAAATTTTTTTAGATACATTAAAAGCAGGAAACCGGCCAAAGAGTCGGTTGGGCCGCTGGACGAAAATGGTGTTAAAGGGGCGATCAAGGAGGACAAAGCCGTAGCGGAGAAATTAAATGAATTCTTTGCTTCGGTCTTCACCGAGGAGGATTTGGGGGGGACACCAGTGCCGGAAAGAATATTTGAAGCGGGGGAGTCGGAGAAACTAAACAAATTCTCTGTAACCTTGGAGGATGTAATGGGTCAGTTCAGCAAGCTGAAGAGTAGTAAATCACCGGGACCTGATGGTATTCATCCCAGAGTATTAATAGAACTAAAAAATGAACTTGCGGAGCTACTGTTAGAAATATGCAATCTGTCCCTAAAATCGAGTGTAGTACCGGAAGACTGGAGGGTAGCCAATGTTACTCCGATCTTTAAGAAGGGTTCCAGAGGAGATCCGGGAAATTATAGACCGGTGAGTCTGACGTCGGTGCCGGGCAAGATGGTGGAGGCTATTATTAAGAATAAAATTGCAGAGCATATACAAAAACATGGACTGATGAGACAAAGTCAGCACGGATTTAGTGAAGGGAAGTCTTGCCTCACCAATCTAATGCATTTTTTTGAGGGGGTAAGCAAACATGTGGACAATGGGGAGCCGGTTGATATTGTATATCTGGATTTTCAGAAGGCGTTTGACAAAGTGCCGCACGAAAGACTCCTGAAGAAATTGCAGAGTCATGGAATCGGAGGTAGGGTATTATTATGGATTAAGAACTGGTTGAAAGATAGGAAGCAGAGAGTAGGATTGCGTGGCCAGTATTCTCAGTGGAGGAGGGTAGTTAGTGGGGTCCCGCAGGGGTCTGTGCTGGGTCCGTTGCTTTTTAATGTATTTATAAATGACCTAGAGATGGGAATAACTAGTGAGGTAATTAAATTCGCCGATGACACAAAATTATTCAGGGTCGTCAAGTCGCAGGAGGAATGTGAACGATTACAGGAGGACCTTGCGAGACTGGGAGAATGGGCGTGCAAGTGGCAGATGAAGTTCAATGTTGACAAGTGCAAAGTGATGCATGTGGGTAAGAGGAACCCGAATTATAGCTACGTCTTGCAAGGTTCCGCGTTAGGAGTTACGGATCAAGAAAGGGATCTGGGTGTCGTCGTCGATGATACGCTGAAACCTTCTGCTCAGTGTGCTGCTGCGGCTAGGAAAGCAAATAGAATGTTGGGTGTTATTAGGAAGGGTATGGAGTCCAGGTGTGCGGATGTTATAATGCCGTTGTATCGCTCCATGGTGCGACCGCACCTGGAGTATTGTGTTCAGTACTGGTCTCCGTATCTCAAAAAAGATATAGTAGAATTGGAAAAGGTACAGCGAAGGGCGACGAAAATGATAGTGGGGATGGGACGACTTTCCTATGAAGAGAGGCTGAGAAGGCTAGGGCTTTTCAGCTTGGAGAAGAGACGGCTGAGGGGAGATATGATAGAAGTGTATAAAATAATGAGTGGAATGGATCGGGTGGATGTGAAGCGACTGTTCACGCTATCCAAAAATACTAGGACTAGAGGGCATGAGTTGAAGCTACAGTGTGGTAAATTTAAAACGAATCGGAGAAAAATTTTCTTCACCCAACGTGTAATTAGACTCTGGAATTCGTTGCCGAAGAACGTGGTACGGGCGGTTAGCTTGACGGAGTTTAAAAAGGGGTTAGATAGATTCCTAAAGGACAAGTCCATAGACCGCTATTAAATGGACTTGGAAAAATTCCGCATTTTTAGGTATAACTTGTCTGGAATGTTTTTACGTTTGGGGAGCGTGCCAGGTGCCCTTGACCTGGATTGGCCACTGTCGGTGACAGGATGCTGGGCTAGATGGACCTTTGGTCTTTCCCAGTATGGCACTACTTATGTAATACTTTGGAATCGGAGGCAACGCTCTCAATTGGTTCAAGGGGTTCCTAACCACACGATCATACCAAGTGACATCTAATTCGACTACATCAGCCACATGGATACCTGAATGCGGAGTTCCTCAGGGATCCCACCTCTCACCGACTTTATTCAACTTAATGATGATACCCTTGGCCAAACTACTATCAAACCAAAACCTCAACCCATACATTTATGCAGACGACGTAATGATCTACATCCCATTTAAACAAGATTTAAAGGAAATTTCCAATGATATCAACCAAAGCCTACACATCATGCATTCATGGGCGGATGCATTTCAACTGAAACTCAATGCAGAAAAAAAACAATGCCTAATTCTCACCTCTCAACATAACACGAACAAATTCACCACCATTAACACACCAACACTAAATCTTCCAATTTCGAATACACTAAAAATTCTTGGAGTTACCATTGATCGACACCTAACCCCTGAAAGTCCCACAAAAGACACAACCAAGAAGATGTTCCAATCAATGTGGAAACTAAAAAGAGTAAGACCTTTCTTCTCAAGGACCGTCTTCCGCAACCTGGTACAATCAATGGTACTCAGTCATCTAGACTACTGCAACGCACTCTACGCTGGCTGCAAAGAGCAAATAATCAAGAAACTTCAGACAGCTCAGAACACAGCAGCTAGACTCATATTCGGTAAAACAAAATATGAAAGTGCGAAACCCCTACGAGAAAAGCTACACTGGCTCCCACTCAAAGAATGCATCACGTTCAAAACATTTACCCTAGTTCACAAAATCATTCACGGAGATGCCCCAGCCTACATGTCAGACCTGATAGACTTACCATCCAGGAATGCTAAAAAATCATCCCGCACGTTCCTCAATCTTCACTTCCCCAACTGTAAAGGTCTAAAATACAAACTAACGCATGCGTCAACCTTTTCCTACTTGAGCACACAATTCTGGAACGTGCTGCCACGCAGCTTGAAAATGATCTACGAATTAACTAACTTCCGCAAACTAATCTCTTTAACAAGGCATACCACAAAGATCAACAAATGTGAATCTCTACACATATATCCAGAATTGTCTTACAACATTTGCTTGTTACTCTACTATCATGTTTCATCACTATCATAGTACCCAAGATCCTTATTTTATACTAAATGTATATTCTATACATTTCCATCATTCATGATGTATTGTAAGCCACATTGAGCCTGCAAAGAGGTGGGAAAATGTGGGATACAAATGCAATAAATAAATAAAATAAATAAATAGATAAGCTAACTGCCTTTACCACATTCTCTGGCAACGAATTCCAGAGTTTAATTACACGTTGAGTGAAGACAAATTTTCTCCGATTCATATTAAATTTACTACTTTGTAGCTTCATTGTATGCCCCCTAGTCCTAGTATTTTTGGAAAGAGTAAACAAACGATTCACGTCTACCCGTTCCATTCCACTCATTATTTTATAGACCTCTATCATATCTCCCCTCAGCCGTCTTTTCTCCAAGTTGAAGAGCCCTAGATGCTTCAGCCTTTTCTCATAAGGAAGTCCCATCCCCTTTATCATTTTCGTCGTCCTTCTCTGTACCTTTTCTAATTCTACTATATCTTTTTTGAGATGCGGTGACCAGAATTGAACACAATATTCAACGTCAGGCTCACCGGTCTAAAATTTCCTGGATCCCCTATGGAACCTTTTTTAAATATCAGCATTACATTGGCCACCCTCCAATCTTCCGGTACCATGCTCGATTTTAAAGATAAATTACATATTGCCAGTGCTTTTTTTCTAGCAAAAAAGGTGCCGGTACTCAAATGCCAGGCCACCCTTTAGTGGTGGGGTGATCACTGAGAGACACACCCCACAATAGCCAGGCCCCCTGCAACCAGTCACAGAATCTATGACAAGGCAGAATTGTTGTGTAGAGCCGGAGCTCTTTCATTAAAACTTGGAGGCCATGGGTCAATTTTAGAAGGCAATGGAAAAGGTTCCGGTACTCAGTACCCCCAAGCACCCCCTCAAAAAAAGCCCTGCATATTGCCAACATTAGTTCCACCAGTTCATTTTTCAATTCTATCAGTACTCTGGGATGAATACCATCTGGTTCAGGAGATTTGCTGCTCTTCAATTTGTCAAATTGCCCTATTACATCCTCTGAAGGAAATTCTTTTAGCTCTAATAGCTTCCTTCACCACACCTTTTAACCTTGCCAGCTGTCATTTGGTCTTCCTTCCTCCTTTTTTAATACATGGAATATATTTGGCCTGGGCTTCCAGGATGGTATTTTTGAAGTGACCATGCCTGATGTAAATGTTTGACCCTTGCAACTGTTCCTCTAAGTTTTTTTTTCACTGTTCTTCTCATTTTATCATAGTCTCCTTTTTGAAAGTTAAACACACATTATGATCACTGTTATCAAGCGGCCCCATCACCTCCAGCACCAGATCATCCACTCCACTAAGGACTAAGTCTAGAATTTTTCCTTCTCTTGTCGGCTCCTGTACCAGCTGCTCTATAAAGCAGTCCTTGATTTCGTCAAGGAATTTTACCTCCATAACATGCCCCGATGTTACATTTACCAAGTCAATATCAGGGTAATTGAAATCACCCATTATTATTCTGTTGCCCAGTTTGTTTGCCTCCCTAATTTCCAATAACATTTCTGCATCCATCTCTTCATCCTGGCCAGGCGGACGGTAGTACACTCCTATCGCTTTTTTCCCTTTATACATGGAATTTCAATCCATAGAGATTCCAAGATGTGTTTTGTTTCCTGCAGAATTTTCAATCTATTTGATTCAAGGCCACCCCTTCACCAATTCGATCCACCCTAGCAGTACGATATAATTTGTACCCCTGTATGACAGTATCCCACTGGTTACCCTCCTTCCACCAGGTCTCAGAGATGCCTATTATATCTAATTTTTCATTTAATGCAATATATTCTAACTCTCCCATCTTATTTCTTAGGCTTCTGGCATTCGCATATAGACATTTCAAACTATGTTTGTTGTTCCTATTTACATCATGCTCAGTACTTTACAGTATTAATTTGCAATCTTTTGTCTGATTTTAATTTTTATTTAAGGACACCTGATCTACTATGGTTTCTTTTGCAACCTATCAGGATACCCTATCTTCCCTGTTTTGGTGATATATTTGAAAGATACCTTATTCCGAACCATGCACTTTTGAGTGACTGTTGGCCTTCCCCCAGTTTCTAGTTTCAAAGCTGCTCTATCTCCTTTTTAAATGCTAATGCCAGCAGCCTGGTCCCACCGTGGTTAAGGTGGAGCCCATCCTTTCGAAATAGGCTCCCCCTCCCCAGAATGTTGCCCAGTTCCTAAATCCCTCCTCCCTGCACCGTCTCCAGAGATCTGCCTGTCTCTTGGGCCCTGCGAGTGGAACGGGTAGCACTTCAGAAAATGCTACCCTAGAGGTTCTGAATTTGAGCTTTCTACCTAAGAGTCTAAATTTGGCCTCCAGAACCTCTCTCCCACATTTTTCCATGTCATTTTCACCCACACATACCAAGACAGCCGGCTCCTCCCCAGCACTGTCTAAAATTCTATCTAGGTGACGCGTGAGGTCCACCACCTTCGCACCATGTAGGCGTCACCAGGCGATCCTCATGTCCACCAGCCACCCAGCTATCTATATGCCTAATGATGAAATCACCAACTACAACAGCTGTCCTAACCCTACCCTCCCGGGCAGCACTTGGAGACATATCCTCGGTGCAAGAGGATAGTACATCCCCTGGTGGGCAGGTCCTGGCTACAGGAGTACTTCCTACTTCACCAGGGTGATGCTCTCCTTCTAGGAGACCTCCCTCCTTCAAGGTAGCACAGGGGCTACCAGACTGGCGGTGGGACTTCTCTACAGCATCCCTGTAGGTCTCCTCTATGTACCTCTCTGTCTCCCTCAGCTCCACCAAGTCTGCTCCTCTAGCCTCAAGAGAACAGACACATTGAGAGCTAGGAGCTCTTTGCATCGGGCACAAACATATGACATCTCACCAACTGGGAGATAATCATACATGTGACACTCAATGCAAAAGACTGGATAGCATCCCTCTCGCTGCTGGACTGCTGACTCCATCTTAGTGTTTTTGAGTTTTTCAATAATTTAAAGCTTGCTAATTTAAAGTATTGAGGATATTAGCCTAATATAATAATGTCTTTTAGTTTATATAGTATATTGTATGATTTATTTAGTGTTTCCTTCTTAGATGCTAATGAAATGTATTTAAAACTCTGTAAGAGCACTCCTTACTTGTTACCCTAATTACAATAACTGAGTATAAATGAAGAGTTGTCCTAGGGGTGGGTGGGAAGACTAAACTAGATCCTGCAGTGCCTGCTAGATTCTGTTAATGCTGTGGTACAAAGTTTTTAAAACTAAGTGGAAAAGACTGTGGAAATTAGTTGATAAAATTTGCTTTTTATACTTTTATTTTGCCTATCACTAACCTACAATTCCTCCTTTAAACCCCAATCTAAGTTCTCAAAGCACAAAGCAAAATAGTGTTTACTTATCAGAGAAATGTCTTCTTCTCTCGGAACTTCTCAGAAAGAAAGTTCAGTGGGACCTTTCCTCTTTATATAGTTTTGAATCTAAGGGGCCTTTTTTAAACAGGCTCTTTGAAGCTGGCTCAGTAACCTATGCAAGTATTCTACTTCCCCAAACTTTAATTAACACTTAATTGAGGTCGCTGGATGTGCTACCTCTCCAGCAGTCATGGTACAGAAAATAACAGAGAAATGTCCTCTTCTCTCGGAGCTTCTCAGAGTAGGAGAGGCATGACAACAGCAATGAAGGCAAGATGTACTCAGACAGAATGGAGATGGTTGAGTGAAAGGAAGGAAATGTTGAAGGTTGAGAGCTGAGAAGGGAGAAGACAAAAGGGATAGTGAGATGATGAAAGAAGAAGGTGGGCAATGTGTTTCTGCGGTATACAGTGGTTTCATATGGAGAAAAAGATTAGGCCGGGACAGTACCAAGAAGAGAAATTGTACTGGAGTCATAAGAAATAGCAGAGAGAAAATACAAAGTGTATAAAGAAAATGTTTCAGCACGCGGCACCTGGAACGAAGGCCCTGGGTGGATTGGGGTGGACCTGGGAGTCACCCAGGAGAACTGGGGGGGATATGCAGATGGGCTGCAAGTCCTCCACAGCACAGAACAAGTCTAAGTGCTTTGAAAATGAGCCCCACTAGAAACTACCCCCTAAATGTCCCTAAAGGGCAGCACAAATATATTTTGGGGAACTTGAATACCAGAGTGACAAATATTCAAATGTAATTAAATATATAGAGAAAGATTGTCTTACCAAATAATTTTAAAATGAAAGATTAAAATAAATGGAAAAAATATACACATAAGCTGTGTGTGTGTGTATGTTCAGTATGTGCCTTTCTTCTAATACAGGATCTTTCCAGATGATAGAATAGAAAATTCAACTCTTCTTAGCCAAGAGCATTTCAAGCAATCATATAGGCAGTATCTTTCTCCTTTGACATGCTCCTTCCATCTGTTATAAACTATGTTGCAATCCCAGTATCACAAATCACAGTATAAAATTCCATTTTACTCAGCTGCCACATAAATCCCAACCATTCCAGTGATGTTATATGATCCTGGATTGGAATGCAATTTCCTGTCTCCCTTTTGTATTGCACAGCTGGGCAATACAGTTTGTCCACCTGTTTATTCTTCACTGAGTGAACTTGAAACAGGTGAACGAAGAAGGAAATTTCAACAAGATCAAAAGATATGTTCAAAAGAATAGCTTAATCCATCTGGAATTCCTCTATGCTGTCAATCATAAATGTAAGGCTCACTGGAATTTTTGTTTCCCTTCTTTCAAACTGGTGGAAGTTCAAATGAACATCTGACAACAGCTGACACTTTCTTTCACAGGGCATTTATTGTTCAGATGGTTTAAGTCTGTCTCTGAGATATAAAGTAAGCATAGAACTGGTCTCTAGCCAGTGTGGTCTTTGTCTAGAGTTGCCAAAAAGGAAGGGAATGGGATTTTTGTGTTCTTATTCTTCTCCTGCATTCTGTACCTTGACCAAAGTGACAAACAGCAAAGCTTGGAGTGGAAGTGTATAAGCGTTTTAAAAAGTCTTTTCCTCTAATTTCAGAAAATAGAAAATGTAGAAAAAAAGGAACAAATCAATAAGCTATCAGGTCTTTTTTGTTCCTTAGGAATAAAAAGTTTATTTCCATGAATCTGAAAATTAGTCTTGTAAAAAGCAAAGGGGCTCATTTTCAAAAGAAAAGAACATGCAAAAAATGGCACAAGAGGCAGATGAATGTGTTTCTAACATGAAAACATTTAAACCATATAATAAAAAAAAAAAAATAAGCAAAATGATTTCCTTGTGCCAGAAAGAAAAACATGTGAATTAGACCTGCTTTAAAAGTGACTAGCTCAAGACCAAACTTGTCTTTGGACCTATTTGTGATTTTGCTGAGTTGGAGAATGGACAGGTGGAATTGATGGTGTGTTAAAAAAAAAGTGGAAGGTTGCTGAGTGGTGTGTAACCTGTGTTTCTTTGCCCCAGTCTAAACCTTTAGCCTTTCACTTTTCTGCCTTGCCTCCTCTGTGCCTCACCTCCTCAAGTCCTTGTCCACACCTACCAGCCCCTCAGCCACATCGGTCCCTTGTTCTGTACCTCGCCTCCTTCCCTCACCAAATTCTCACTGTTCCCAAACCCTCACACTTCCCATTCAAACCCCCTACCTGCTTATCTTCTGTCTCTCGTTGTTCCTCTGTTTTTTTCACTCCCAGTTTATCACTTTGTGTTGTTGCTGTTTCTGTGAGAACTATGTGCTAGTGCTGGGAGAGACTGTGCTGTGTGTGTTGCTGCTGTTCGTGTGCGGACTGTTTGCTGGTGCTGGGAGAATGAGTGCTGGGTCTCACTGGGTGCAGTAGGTGGAGGAGTGCACAGTGCTGTTACTGGGCTTAGTGGGTTGCACCTGTGATGGTGGGATACCTGCACATCAATCATGGATGTGCTGAATGCTATTATGGCTAATGTTAATGCTTTGCTGGATCTATATCCCATTCACAGGAGATATCAATAACATCACAGACAAGATCCAACTAGGACTAGACAAAATGGAAGTATAGGCATCAACATTCAGACTGAAGCTAAATAAGGAGAAAACTAAATTTCTGATACTATCCAGTCCACACCATTCTGTCACCTCATCCAACTTCATGATAGAGAACCATACACACTCACTTGAAAAGAGTCTGAAAATACTAGGAGTAATAATAGACCAACATCTAACACTTGACCAGCAGATTACAGCGAGAGTCTCGAAGGTGTTCAGAACCCTTTGTAAACTCAGAAGAACTAGAAATGTCTTTTCAACAGTGTTGTTCCATCTTCTGGTGCAATCACTGATTATCTCCCAATTTGACTACTATAATGGTACAAATGTGGGATGCAAAGAATTAAACCTAAAAAACCTGAAAACCACTCAAAATACCGCAGCATGCCTAATCTTCAAAGTGTCATGATACAAATGAGTGACCCCTTTACAACAAGCCCTAAACTAGATCCAAGTGAAATTGAGGATCCAGTTTAAAATCACAGCCACTGTATTCCAAATCATATACAGAATGGCCCCCGGCTACTTGTGTCAGTTAATAAATCTACAATCACAGAATGCTGTGATGGGGATCAGAAACCACCTATTACTCCATCTAGCAAACTGCAGAGAAACAAAATACAAGCCAATCTATGCAACAGGATTCTCTTACCTTGCATCTAAAGTATGGAATTCATTACCACGGTCAATAAGATGGATAGCTAATATCCTGGACTTCTGCAAAGCTCTCAAATCTTATCTGTACAATAAATAACTCATAGACAAAGGCTAACCCCGTCTTAAACATTAGAAACATTCAAATCAAAAACAAGACAAAGCTGCTCATTCCCAATGCAAAATTACCCACAAAACACCATAGGTAGAGTTGATTGTCAGGAGTGACTCTCTGAATTCCCTTTCTTCCTGTTGTCACCCCCACCCCCCTCTAGTTTAAATGTCTAGAAACATATCATCTGAATTTCTCCCCAAGGATCCTTTTTCCCATCACAGAAAGATGTAGCCCATCATTACAGTACAGCCTGTGATTTTGCCATGTACTGCCCCATCCTCCTATGTATCTGAAACCTTCTTCTTTACACCAAGCTTCAAGCCATTTATTGAACTCCTCTGTTTTACATAGTCTTTATTCTCCCTTTTCATATGTAGCAATAACTTCAAGTTTATTCAGGATTTATTACCCCACCCATCAAAAACATGTCTGGGTGGCTTGCAATCTAAAAGTTGACAGAAGAGAGCAAAAGATTAGAAGTGAGAGCATGAAGACGAAGAGCAGGGGAGGAACTACAATTTCAATAGGACAGAAGATGAGGGGATATAGATGGGAGGGGTGTTTGGTCTGACAAGCTCACATCCATTGACTGCAGCAAGGGGCTTAGGAAAAAGCATTGGTAAAAAGAAATTTTTTCAGTTCTTTTTTAAAGGTCTGAAGAGATGTTTGATGTTGACAAGATAGGGGTAATTTGTTCCAGTGATCAGGACCTTGAACTGAGAAGATTGCCTTTCTAGTATGATGGTGGATAATTTCTTGGAATGACAGTACAATCAGAAGGTTATGAGATGCTGATCGCAGAGTTCTAGAATTTGAATAAGGGATAAACATACAACAAAGGTATGATGGTTCTCCTGAGTAATTTTATCAACTAGTAGTAAAATTTTGTAAATGATATGGTGGGACAGGGGGAGAAGTGGGTTGTGTTTTCAAGAGTGGAAGAACATGGTCTAATTTCTTTTTCCAGTAATGAGTTTAATAGTGGTATTTTGAACTGTTTGTAGGCTCCTAATATCAGTTGTTCGGAGACCAAGAAGGGGCATAATTGAACGGGGTGCCCAAGTTTTCCTGGGGCCGTCCTTGCAGGACGGCTCCGTGAAGGGCGGGGAAACCTGTATTATCGAAACAAGATGGGCGTCCATCTTTCATTTTAATAATACGGTCAGGGACGCCCAATCTCAACATTTAGGTCGACCTTAGAGATGGTCGTCCCCGGTTTTCGGCAATAATGGAAACCGTGACCAAATCCAAGCCATTTGGTCGTGGGAGGAGCCAGCATTCGTAGTGCACTGGTCCCCCTGACATGCCAGGAAACCAACCAGGCACCCTAGGGGGCGCTGCAGTGGACTTCAGAAATTGCTCCCAGGTGCATAGCTCCCTTACCTTGTGTGCTGAGCCCCCCACCCCCCAAAAGCTAACTCCCCACAACTGTATACCACTACCATAGCCCTAAGGGGTGAAGGGGGCACCTACATGTGGGTACAGTGGGTTTGTGGTGGGTTTTGAAGGGCTCACATTTACCAGCACAAGTGTAACAGGTGGGGGGATGGGCCTGGGTCTGCCTGCCTGAAGTGCACTGCACCAGGGACCTGCATATTGCTGTCATGGAGCTGGGTATAACATTTGAGGCTGGCAAAAAAAATTTTTTTTTTTTTTTTTAGGGTGGGAGGGGGTTGATGACCACTGGGGGAGTAAGGGGAGGTCATCCCCGATTCCCTCCGGTGGTCATCTGGTAAGTTCGGGCACCTTTTTGAGGCTTGGTCGCAAGAAAAAATGGGCCAAGTAAAGTCGGCCAAGTGCTCATCAGGGATGCCCTTCTTTTTCCATTATCGGCCGAGAACGCCCATCTCTTAAGCATGCCCCAGTCCTGCCTTCACTACGCTGCCGACATGCCCCCGTGAACTTTGGTTGTCCCCTGCGATGGAAAGCAGTTGAGGGCGCCCAAAATCGGCTTTCGATTATGCCGATTTGGGCGACCCTGAGAGAAGGACGCTCATCTCCCGATGTGTTATTATTATATTATTATTATTTATTTTTATTTAATTAAAAATTTTTAACTGCATTTGATTAAACTTCAGAGTCTCCTCCCATTACTATGCTGATGGTGGTGCTAAATGAATGCACATCCAAAAGACAAGGAAAAAAAAAAAAAAAAGAAATGTCATTTTCTTCTAAAGAGTAATTTGGTGCTTTAGTTTCAGCAAATTGGCATCATTCACAGAACTAGTTGAAAGAGATTTGTCCTTAGGGGGGCACTGTTGCCCCATAAAGGAAATATAAGTCACGCAGAGATTTGTTATTTGTTTTTGGCTTATGCCTTTTTCAGTTGTAGCTCAAGGCGAGTTACATTCACTTACAGTTGGTAAGGCTAAGTCAGATACAGTGTAACTAACTGAAAATCAAAGAAGATATTGTTTCCTATTTATTCAGAGCATCCGTCAGTGGAGTATGTCGAGCTCTTATGGAACTAGAGGTGCATGAAGCAATTTTCTCTACATTAATGGAACAATGTGCAGTCCTAATAGCAATGGCAAGAATCATGTACATAATCTGTATCTTAATTCTATCAACTTGGGTTGATGTAGAGTTGATAGTGTTCCATAGTGCTTACAGCACAAATCTATGAAACCTGGCAGTTTATTTGGCTTTCATTTTATATTTTCTTTGTTATACTTTCTATTATATGATATGTTGGGAAAATTATGTTAAAGGGGCCCTCTACGTGCTAAAGACGAAATAACATTCCAAAGAAGGGACATAAAAATCACTAAAGGGGTCTTTTACAAAGGTGTGATAGCATTTTCAGTTGGCGCTAAATGCTGAGATGTCCGTTATATTCCTGTGGGCGTCTCAACGTTTAGTGCTAGCTGATTTTTAGCACGAGCTAAAAACGCTAGTGTACCTTAGTAAGAGACCCCCTAAATTTGACTCACTTCAAGAAAATGGAGCCCGAAAACCAGAAACAGTATAGTAATTTTGGAGAACAGAGACTCCCCAACAAAACCCATGGGAGACAGGCTGCAGAATTGTAACAAAGAGGAAAAGAAATTCTATAGTATTTGAAAAAAAAACAAACAAACCCAAAACCAAACATGGAACCTCCATTCTATCTTCAAACTTCTAAAGCCACAACTCTTTACCCCACACTTTGCAAACCAAATCCTCCATGCATACTTTTCTAAAAGTCTCAAGCTACAGCCATACACATCTCCATATATAACACCCCATGCTTCCTACATTGTTTCTCACATGCACTCACTCCCCTGTACATGTCTCCTTTCCCCCACACATATCTCCTCCAACTGTCCTTTAGGGATGTGCGGAGTATGAAATCTCAATTTTGTTCCATTTCTCTGTACACTTAAAATTGTACTTTATGTGACTAAAATTGATTTTATGCATGTGAGGATAATTTTATAACAGGATGCCTATGTGGAAAGTCCAAAAAGATGTCTGTTTTACAAAGGTTATGGCATGTGCTGGCTTCAATATTTTCAATCAGGTCAATTCAAGCACTCTTCAACTGTCCAAGACTTGAGATAACATTGTTAGGGGGTCTTTGAAAAGGGTGCGGTAGCATTTTTAGCACGCGTTAATCATTAGCATGCGCTAAACACTAAAGACACCTACAGGAATATATAGGCGTCTCCAGGGCATGCTTATTTTTAGTGCATGCACTAAAAATGCTAGTGCACCTTTGTAAAAGGCCCACTTAGCCTACAAATACTCATTGAACATCATATGGTAAACTATTATTTTAAAGGACCTCAGCCTTGTCATACAGTGCTATATATGTTCAGCCTTCTGTGTTTTACACGCTCAGTTCATCACTGGTCCTTACTAGGAAATTATTTAGAAATATCTTATAATAAAAATTTGTATTCAATGCTGTCGGCTCAGGAGAATCATGTTTCACTCTATGCTTTTGCAAGGATAACCCCTTATAAAATAAACATTAAAAAACCTGAATTAATGGGGCCACTGTTGAGCACCAAGGAGGATGGCAGCATAATTGCTGAGCTCCCGATTATTCTGTTTTAAAATATACTTTAACCTTATTTTCTTTAATAGCCAATTTTGTTATTTGGTTATCCAAGTTTATTAGTAGCATGGCTTCTGTAAAATCTGGTATGAGACAGCGAGTGCAGCCTTCCTCTCCTCAGAAAGATACGTCATCTAACGCTGAAGAGCATATTTATTTATTTGTTACATTTGTATCCCACATTTTCCCACCTATTTGCAGGCTCACTGTGGCTTTCATAGCGCCGTGGGGCAAAAGCCTCCTCTGGTGAAGAAACAAATATAGAATGATGTTATTTTAAATGAAAAAGATATGTACAGACACATTAGGGAAACATAGAGAGGGAAGTTATATAAAGTTCATTAAGTTCATAACAAGTTTGGGTTTCTTTGAGCTGCTGGATTCAGGTAATTAAATTGGGTCATTAGGATATGCCTTTTCGAACATGTAAGTCTTCAGTGATTTCCGGAAGTTGAGGTACAAATGCAGCAAATAAATAAATAAATATATGAGAAGCTGGATCCGATTTGTATTTGAGTCCTTTGCAACTAGGGTGGCGGAGACTTAAATAAGAGCGTGATGACCTGATTGAGTTTCAGGTTGGTAGGTCTATGAGGTCAGACCTCATAGACCTAAAAAGCAATACGTTCTCTAATTGGTAGCCAGTGTAATCTTTCACGAAGGGGTTTGGCCCTATCAAATCACGATCTTCCAAATACAAGCCTGGCTGCCGTATTTTGAGCAGTCTGAAGCTTTTTTAATTAGATTTCCTTTGCATCCGGCATAAATTCCATTACAATAGTCAGCATGACTAAGGACCATTGATTGTACCAGTTTGCAAAATATTGCCCTTGGGAAGAACGGTTTCACTCTTTTAAGTTTCTACATTGAATGGAACATTTTCTTGATTGTAGAGTTAACTTGGCTTTCAAATGTAAGGTTCCTGTCAATAGTAACACCAAGGATTTTCAAATTATTTGAAATAGGAAGAATATAGTCTGGGGTGATTAGGTTCAAAGGAATATTTGAGTTGTAGCAGGATGAGAGGATGAGGCAGTGTGTCTTTTCTGCATTCAGTTTGAGCTGGAATGCATTTGCCCATGAGTTCATGGTATGCAAGCCGAAGCTAATTTCGTTGGTGATTTCTGACAAATCATGTTTGAAGGGGATGAATATTGTAACATCGTCAGCATAGATGAAGGGGTTGAGGCCCTGGATGGATAAGGCCTTGGCTAGTGGAGTCATCATTAGGTTGAAAAGGGTTGGTGATAATGGCGATCCTTGAGGTACTCCACAATCTGCTTTCCACAGGGATGATAGATTTGAATTTGTTTTCACTTGATAAGATCTGGTGGTTAGGAAACCCTTGATCCAATTAAGTACATTACCACCAATCCTGAAGTAATCCAGGAGTCTTAGTAATATATCATGATCAACTATGTCAAATGCACTAGACATAGCAAATTGGAGAAGTACGTTGTTGCCAATTGCTATTTCCTGTCTGAATCTGGCCAGGAGGGTGATTAACACTGTTTCGGTACTATGGCGGGGACGAAATCCCGATTGTGATTCATGTAGAATAGAGAATTTGTAGATGTAGTCGGAAACCATACTTTCCATCAGCTTAACTACTAATGGAATAGATGCTACAGGACGGTAATTGGTGATATCATTAGTTTTTTTTTCTTGGTATCCTTTGGAATTGGAGATAGCAGGATGTTGCCCTTTTTGTTGGGGAAAAGACCTAGTTGAAACATGAAATTCATGTAGGAAGTGAGATCTGCTGTGAAGCAATCAGGGGCGAATTTTAGTAAGTAGTTGGGACAGGTGTCCAATATGCAATGAGTGTTGGAGGCTCTATTGACCGCACTGGTAATTGAATCAGTAGTGAGGAGAGCGAATTTTAACCAGACTCGATCCGCTGGGTATTCTCCTGAGGGTGGGTCTAGACCAGTAATGAAGTTTTCAAAATCAGTGGTGCTCTGAGGAAGGCTATTTCGTAGTTTAATAATTTTTTCATTAAAGTAGTTGGCGAGTTCGTCTGCAGATGGGATATCAGACTTAGTTGTGGTGACCAAGGTAGTGTCCAGAAGTTTATATACAATTTGGAATATTTTCTTCGTGTCTTTATGATCTGGACCTATTTTGGTTTTATAGTAGGACCTTTTGGCTTGTCTTATTGCATATAGTGAGGTTACTTACTTGTAGCAGGTATTCTCCGAGGACAGCAGGCTGATTGTTCTCACTGATGGGTGATGTCCAACGGCAGCCCCAGGTCTGGAAATCTTCCTAGTAACAAAGCTTGCTAGAGCCCTCGTGCACACGAGTGCGCGCACCGCGCATGCGCGGCCATCTACCCACCCATCGTAGAAGCGTACCGGCTTAGTCAATTTACAAAGCAAGACAAGGGAAGAGACAACTCCAAAGGGGAGGTGGGCAGGTTTGTGAGAACAATCAGCCTGCTGTCCTCAGAGAATATCTGCTACAGGTAAGTACCCTCGCTTTCTCCGAGGACAAGCAGGCTGCTTGTTCTCATTGATGGGGTATCCCTAGCCCCCCAGGCTCACTCAAAACAACAAACAGGGTCAATTGGGCCTTGCAACGGCGAGGACATAACAAGAATTGACCTTCGAAGAAACAACTAACTGAGAGTGCAGCTCGGAACAGAATAAAAATGGGCCTAGGGGGGTGGAGTTGGATTCTAAACCCCAAATAGATCCTGCAGCACCGACTGCCCAAACCGACTGTCGCGTCGGGTATCCTGCTGAAGGCAGTAATGAGATGTGAATATGTGGAATGAAGACCACGTCGCAGCCTTGCAAATCTCTTCTATAGTGGCTGACTTCAAGTGGGCTACTGACACTGCCATGGCTATAACACTATGAGCCGTGACATGACCCTCAAGAGTCAGCCCAGCCTGGGCATAAGTGAAGGAAATGCAATCTGCTAGCCAATTGGAAATGGTGCATTTCCAGACAGCCACGCCCCTTCTGTTGGGATCGAAAGAAACAAACATTTGGGCGGACTGTCTGAAGGGGCTTGTCCGCTCCACATAGAAGGCCAATGCTCTCTTGCAGTCTAATGTGGGCAACTGACGTTCAGCAGGGCGGGTATCAGGACGGGGAAAGAATGTTGGCAAGACAATTGACTGGTTCAGATGGAACTCTGACACCACCTTCGGCAGGAACATAGGGTGATGCGAAGGACTACTCTGTTATGATGAAATTTGGTATATGGAGCATGAGCCACCAAGGATTGAAGCTCACTGACTCTATGAGCTGAAGTAACAGCCACCAAGAAAATGACCTTCCAGGTCAAGTATTTCAGATGGCAGGAATTCAGTGGCTCAAAAGGAGGTTCCATCAACTGAGTGAGAACGACATTGAGATCCCATGACACTGGTGGAGGTCTGACAGGGGGCTTTGACAAAAGCAAACCTCTCATGAAGCGAATAACTAAAGGCTGTCCTGAGATAGGCTTACCTTCCACACGATAATGATAAGCACTGATTGCACTAAGATGAACTCTTACTGAGTTGGCCTTGAGACCAGACTCAGACAAGTGCAGAAGGTATTCAAGCAGGGTCTGTGTAGGACAAGAGCGAGGTTCTAGGGCCTTGCTGTCACACCAGACAGCAAACCTCCTCCATTTAAAAGAGTAAAACCTCTTCGTGGAATCTTTTCTGGAAGCAAGCAAGACTCGGGAGACGCCCTCAGAAAGACCCAGGGAGACGAAGTCTATGCTCTCAACATCCAGGCCGTGAGAGCCAGGGACCGGAGGTTAGGATGCAGAAGAGCCCCCTCGTTCTGAGTAATGAGGGTTGGAAAACACTCCAATCTCCACGGTTCTTCGGAGGACAACTCCAGAAGAAGAGGGAACCAAATCTGATGCAGCCAGAAGGGAGCGATCAGAATCATGGTTCTGCAATCTTGCTTGAGTTTCAGCAGTCTTCCCCACCAAAGGTATGGGAGGATATGCATACAGGAGGCCCCTCCCCCAATGGAGGAGAAAGGCATCCGACGCTAGTCTGCCATAGGCCTGAAGTCTGGAACAGAACTGAGGGACCTTGTGATTGAGCCAAGTGGCAAAGAGATCCACCAAGGGGGTGCCCTACGCTTGGAAGATCTGGCGTACCACTCTCGAGTTGAGAGACCACTTGTGAGGTTGCATTATCCTGCTCAACCTGTCGGCCAGACTGTTGTTTACGCCTGCCAGATATGTGGCTTGGAAAAACATGCCTTACCGGCGAGCCCAAAGCCACATCTGGACGGCTTCCTGACACAGGGGGTGAGATCCGGTGCCCCCTGCTTGTTGGTGTAGTACATGGCAACCTGATTGTCTGTCTGAATTTGAATAATTTGATTGGACAGCCCATCTCTGAAAGCCTTTAGCGCATTCCAGACTGCTCGCAACTCCAGGAAATTGATCTGAAAACTGGTTTCCTGGAGGGACCAATTTCCTTGAGTGTGAAGCCCATTGATATGGGCTCCCCACCCCAGAAGGGACGCATCCGTTGTCAGCACTTTTTGTGGCTGAGGAATTTGAAAGGGACGTCCCAAGGTCAAATTGGATCGAATTGTCCACCAGTGAAAGGAACTGTGAAATGCGGTGGACAGCTGGATTGCATCCTCTAGATCCCCCGCAGCTTGATACCACTGGGAAGCTAGGGTCCATTGAGCTGATCTCATGTGAAGATGAGCCATGGGAGTCACATGAACTGTGGAGGCCATATGGCCCAATAATCTCAACATCTGCCAAGCCGTGATCTGCTGAGACGCTCTGACCCAGGAAACGAGGGACAGAAGATTGTCTGCCCTCGCCTCTGGAAGGTAGGCATGAGCCGTCTGAGACGAGCAGAGCTCCTATGAATTCTAGTTGCTAAACTGGAAGAGGATGGGACTTTGGGTAATTTATGACAAACCCTAGTAGCTCCAGGAGTTGAATAGTCATCTGCATGGACTGTAGAGCACTATGAGAGGTTAAGACGGCTAGGACTCTTTAGCCTGGAGAGAAGGCGGCTGAGAGGTGATATGATAGAGGTTTACAAAATAATGAGCGGGATAGAGCGGACAAGTGTGAAGCATTTGTTTACGCTTTCTAACAATAATAGAACCAGGGGACACAAGATGAAATTAGAATGTGGTAGGTTTAAAACAAATTGGAGAAAGTTTTTCTTTACTCAGCGCATAGTTAGACTCTGGAACTCATTGCCGGAGAAGGCAGTGACAGCAGCTGGCCTTGCTGAGTTTAAAGGGGGTCTGGACAGATTTCTGAAGGAAAAGTCCATTGATTGTTATTAAATTTTGGGTTTTTTTGCCAGGTTCTTGGGGCCTGGATTGGCCGCTGTTGGAGACAGAGTGCTGGGCTTGATGGACCTTTGGTTTCCCAGCGTGGCAGTGCTTATGTGCTTATGCCTTCGAAGTGTTCTTCATCAGCCAATCGTCGAGATAAGGGAACACTGCACTCCCAGCCTGCATAGTGACGCTGCAACAACCGCCAGGCATTTGGTGAACACCCTGGGCGCAGAGGCGAGCCCAAAGGGCAGCACACAATACTGAAAGTGCTGTGTTCCCAGACGGAATCGAAGATACTGCCTGTGAGCTGGCAGTATCGGGATGTGTGTATAAGCATCCTTTAAGTCCAGAGAGCATAGCCAATCGTGTTGCTGAATCATGGGAAGAAGGGTGCCCAGGGAAAGAATCCTGAACTTTTCTCGGACCAGATATTTGTTCAGGGCCCTTAGGTCTAGGATGGGACGCATCCCCCGTTTTCTTTTGCACAAAAAAATACCTGGAATAGAATCCCAGCCCTTCTAGCCCCGGTGGAACGGGCTCGACCGCATTGGCGCTGAGAAGGGTGGAGAGTTCCTCTGCAAGTATCTGCCTGTGCTGGAAGATGAAGGACTGAGCTCCCGGTGGACAATTTAGAGATCAAATCGAGGGAGTATCCTAGCCAGACTATTTGGAGAACCCACCGATCGGAAGTTATGAGAGGCCACGTTTGGTGAAAAAATTTTAACCTCCCTCCGACCGGCAGATCGTCCGGCACAGACACCTTTATAGCGGCTATGCTCAACTGGAACCAGTCAAAAGCCCGTCCCTTGCTTTTGCTGGGGAGCTGCAGGGGTCTGTTGAGGTGCACGCTGTTGATGTGAATGAGCGCGCTAGGGCTTAGCCTGAGCTGGCTGTCGGGAAGGTGGATTGTACCTACACTTATTGTAAGTGTAGGGAGCATTCCTCCTTCCCCCATAAAAACATCTACCTGAAGAGGTAGATGCTGAAGGCGCCCGGTGGGAGAGTTTGTCGAGGGCGGTTTACCGCTGGTGGAGCTGCTCTATCACCTGCTCGACCTTCTCACCAAAAATATTATCACCCTGGCAAGGAGCGTCTGCAATCCGCTGCTGGACTCGATTCTCCAGGTCAGAGGCACGCAGCCATAAGAGTCTGTGCATCACTATACCCAGAGCAGCGGCCCTGGACACAACATCAAAAGAGTCGTAAGCACCCCTGGACAGGAATTTACGACACACCTTTAACTGCCTGACCACCTCCTGAAAAGGCTTGGCCTGCTCCGAAGGGAGCTTATTGACCAAGTCTGCCAGTTGCTTCACATTATTCTGCATGTGGATGCTCGTGTAGAGCTGGTACGACTGGATCTTGGACACGAGCATAGCGGAATGATAGGCCTTCCTCCCAAGAGAGTGCAGAGTTCTAGACTCCCGCCCCAGGGGCGCAGAGGCGTAATCCCTACAACTCTTGGCCCTCTTGAGAGCGGAATCCACAACCGCAGAGTCATGAGGCAACTGGGTCTTCATCAACTCCAGGTCCCCGTGAATCCGATACTGGGACTCAGCCTTCTTGGGAATGGTGGGATTAGTTAATGGTTTCATCCAGTTCGCCATCAATGTCTGCTTAAAGACATTATGTAGGGGAATGGTGGACGACTCCTTAGGTGGCGAAGGATAGTCAAGGACCTCGAACATCTCGGCCCTGGGCTCATCCTCAGTTACCACAGGGAAGGGAATGGCCGTAGACATTTCCCGCACAAAGGAAGAGGAAGACAAACTCTTCGGGGGAGAAAGCTTTCTCTCTGGCGAAGGAGTAGGATCAGAAGGGAGACCACAAGACTCCTCATCCGAGAAATATCTTGGGTCCTCCTCTGCCTCCCACGAGGCCTCCCCTTCGGTATCGGACACTAGTTCTCTAACTGCAGTCCGAAGCCGGGCCCGTCTCGACGCCGAGGAGTGATGTCCTCAATGACGGTGTCGAGAAGTAGACTCCCGCACCGTCGGTGATGAAGCTCCCTCTATTGACGTCGAATCAACTTGGGTGGCAGCTGAGGCCAACGCCGCAAGCGGCACCGGCGTCGAAGACCTCACCACAGGCGGGGGGAGCCAGCCGCTGCATCTATCAATGGCACCGACGGCGCAAGCACCACTGGTACCGGAACAGACGGTCGCAGCAGCCCTTCCAGAATCCCTGGAAGAATGGCTCGGAGGCGCTCGTCTAGAGTGTCTGTTGAGCAAGGCTGTGGAGTCAGTACAGGAGACGGAGCCAGAATCTGTCTAAGGTGAGGAGGTGGTACCGGACTGTCTGGAGAGCGGCGCATCAACACCTCCTGTATGGAGGGAGAGCGGTCCTCCTGGCGTTGACGCTTCACGGGTGCTGAATCTTTCGGCACCCCGGAGCTCTCGGTACCGTGATGGGAAGGCGACCTATGACGATGCTTCTTCACCTTCGCTCGAAGCACATCACCGGTACCCCCCGGCACTGACAAGGAGGACGTGGAATCCAAATGTCTCCTCAGGGTCGGGTCCGAAAGAGGTCGGTCCCGATGGGCCTGTACCGCAGGAGCCCCCGAGGCAGGTGGAGACCCACTCGATGGCTGCCAGCGTGGGATGGTCTCTGGACAGCCATTACCTGTGCTCCCGACGTCGATGCACTCTCCGGTGCCGACATCGACACTGCCGCCGCCGATCTCGGTACTGCTGCCGACGTCGACGCCGAAGGACCAGGTGAAGCTCGGAACAGGCATTCCCACTGAGCTAATCTCAACGCTTGTGTCCGCTTCTTAAGCCTAAGATACAATGTACAGGCGTCAGGGCGATGACCGGCCCCAAGGCACTGAATACACGAAACATGTGGATCAGTGACTGAGATTGCCTGGCTGCACTGAGTGCACTTCTTGAAGCCGCTGGCGATCCTTGATGTCATCAACGGAAAAATAGTGGCGGCGAAGTCAAAACTCGTGATGGTGCCAAAGAAAGGCACAAAAAAGGGGGAAAAACCCCGTATGGGCAGCCAAAATGGCCGCACACAAAAACGAAAGGAAACTTACAGGGACAAACTAAGAAGTAAAGTTTCTTTTTTTTTTTTTTTTAAGAAAGAAAGCGCAACGTGAGCAAACTCGCATGGGGAAAACTCGAAAAAAGGCGGCGAAAAGCCGAACACTGAAGAGGGCTCTCTTCTGGGGCGCAGAGCAACCGAAAACAGCCGCTCTGACCGTGGGGAAAAAAAAAGAAACTAACCCGGTACGCTCGCGCGACAGGCAGGAATATGGCCGCGCATGAGCGGTGCGTGCACTTGTGTGCATGAGGGCTCTAGCAAGCTTTGTTGCTAGGAAGATTTCCGGACTGGGATTGCCGTCGGACATCACCCACAAGTGAGAACAAGCAGCCTGCTTGTCCTTGGAGAAATTTTTGATACTGTTTCATGGTAGTTCTATTAGATTTCAGTTTACTGTTTTCAAGTTTACCTCATTTGTTGTATTTATATTTATTCTTTGTTATTTTACTATTGTTATGCTGTTGTAAGTTTTATGTTAAACTGTACCTGCTGTACACTGCCTTGGGTAAATCTGTTCATAAAGGTGGTTAATAAATCCAATAAATAAAAATAATCATTTGGATAATGAGTACTTCTAATGTTAAGAGTTTTATTTTCTTTCACTATTTTTAATGGTAGGAGGCTTTAACATCACTGTTTGCAGTATCTTTATCTATTCACTAACAAGCATTTTATTTATTCACTGAAAATGTTTTGAAAAATGTAATGGTAATGAATCTCATTCTTAAGCCAAGGTATATAGAGCATGATTGGAGTCTCTCAAATTTACTGGAAACATTCACAGTAGTAAGGGTCATGCATTTGATATACCACCTTTTTGTAGTACAAAAAGCAGATTAAATATTATATATATAAGTACTTTCTCTGTCTCTAGTGGGCACACAATCTAAGTTTTGTACCTGGGACAATGGAAGGTTAAGTGACCTGCCCAGGGCCACAAGGAATTGCAGTGGGAATTGAAGCTGATGATATTGAGAACATCTATGATAATGGTGCCCTCCCCAGTCCAGAAGGGAGTATTAAGAGTTAAATGTTAAAAGGGAAAATAGTATGAAAATGTGAACAAATGCTTTCTTGCTGAACCAACAATTTAAGCCTGCTTAGTAATTAATATCCTGTCCAGATGCTGGAAATTGTCACTAAGGACAAGCGTGTCCTGTGTAAGTTAGAGAAGGGAACAGGGAACTGAGAATGATATACACCCTAAACTTACATAGCCCCAGACCCCTAAGCATGCGGATGTGTTCTGATAAATAATGTGTGGCAGTTGCAGAGTTCCTTATTCTAAAATAGCCAGATTCTTTACTGGAATTGCTCACTTTTGAACTTTGCCCTTAAGCCCCATTGATGGTAGCAGAATATAACCTAAACCAATGATTATCCTTAGTCTGTGTCTTATGATTTATGATGTAAAACTATTGACCTGTTAACCTATGACTTAATGCTTTTCTAATAAAAAGGCAAAAGTGCCTGAGTGGGGAGAGACATTCCTGGTAAAGATCCACTGTGATTACTGGTACCTGTGACTCTCTCCCAAAGTCCTATATGCTGACTATAGCCTTCATTGTCTGTGAGTTTTCTTTCCCTTGACCTCACCCAGAGAAGGAAGAATAAAGCTAGGTAGGTAATCTACCCAGGTGAGGGTCACAAGCAAACAAACCCACTTCCCCTGATCCTCAGCCCACTGCATGAATATGCCTATATAGAAAGGTGACTTGTCTCTTCTAGTAGAAAGATTTGTAAACACTTAACATGATTGTATCAGGGAAGCACTGGGAACATGACTTAGAAAGAATTGTGAAGAAGGAAAAAAAGGCATGATCATCTGGCATATTTTCAGTTCAAATGATTAAAAGGCCTAATGCCAGGAAACTGAGCATAGTGTTACTTGTATCATGCCACAGAGCTTCCTCCTGGATGTAATATGTATAGGCAATCAAGATGTGCTTGAACATGGTTTTCAATCAAGCCTGTGGCATCTAGCAGGACAGAAAATATTTCTGTGTCATTCTTCACATTGTCTTGGTCTCTGACTGCAAAGCTTAGTACTTGAGGATCTCCTCTCCCTACATAATGCTCATAAGCAGCTCTTGGCACTGGAAATGGCACAGGTGTTCATAACCTTTTCATTTTTCACACAATTCTCTCTAGGTCATGATCCCAATGCTTCTCCTGTATAGTAACGTTATCTAATCTACACAGCTTTCTACTAGATGAGATGTGCCACCTTATGTATTTCGGTACAGGATTCTTATTTTCCAATCCAAACTTCACAGCCAACTATGAGCTAAGTAACTATTTTTAGCTTTTCATTATAGATTCTACATACATCTATTTTACCAATTTTCCCAATCATTTCTATGAACGACTGTCATCTTGCTGATATAATTCTTTAAAAATGTCTCGTTTTGAAAATTTTGTTGATTCCTTTGCTATATACGTTGGTGGATTTTCACTCATTCCTTCCATTTGTCAGAATGCTTGTCCAGGTTTAAGGATAGAGTCTGATTTGGACATTTACTTTCCTACTTGAACGCTTTTTGTTTATTTGGAGCTGTTGATGTTGTAAATCGATGGAAGCAATTCTATGATTGGGTGCTTCCATAAGGGCACCTTAAAGTCATAAGGTAGGAGTCTATTCTTTAAAGAAAGCTATTTGCAGAATAAGTACTTAGGCACCCTGCTAGCACATATGAGGATAAGTGCACACATACCTGCAAAAAAGTGCTAGCATTCTAGACATGTGCACAATGAGCGCGTAAATGCAGGTGCCTAGATTATAGAATTGCCCTTCACATGTATGATCTGAGACCCATTCCTCCTTCAGCTCTAGAAATGTATAATCTCAGCATACTGATTCTTATAAAGTTATCTCATGGACATTGAGAAATGTACAGTCTTGACATATACTAGTTCTTATAAGTTATCTTGTAGATATGAAGTTTTCTTGTTTTTTAATATCCAGTCTACAATTTAATTTCATGTATTAGTTATATAGACCACCTAACCTTGAACATCTAAGCTATAATGAAAACAATGCTGTATGAGAATATGGTAGTTGCTAGCTGATTGATGGTCTTTATCTTATTCCATGTTCTTAAAGCACTTTTCAGTATCAATTTTGATCTTCTGCAATATGTTTTGCTGATCTGCCCCATGTCAGTCTAAAGGTGGCTATATTTACAAAGTATTATGTGATATATATTACTTTCCAAGGTAAAGACTTCATAAAACTTTCAAAAAATTTACTGTGTGGAAAAGGTATCATATTAGTTAAAAGAAAACAAGAAAAGTGTATGGGGTGGAGGGGATACTTTTGTAAGGATGTTAAGACAGTTTTGAGGCAATTGAAAGGATCTCATAGTCATGAAAACCTACATCTTAATTTTCAATCTAATAAAAGTTATCACCTTGCAATTACTTTAGGATTATGTTTTAATAGACTTCTACATGCCAAATTTAAATCTGCTAAAATATTTGCATACAGCACAACAACAACAAAGCAAGTTTTTGAACACTTTATTACTAAAATGAATTAGAGAAATGAATAATCAAAGAAAATAAGCTCTTGCACACACTTTTGACATCAGATATCTATTAATCTAGCATTACGTTTTCATGTCACATTATCAATGTTGCAGGCATTTCTGGCACTTGAGACTGAGATGAAAAAGAAAGCATATAGAACTATATAGCTGACTCACTTTGTGGGATAATATTGTTTCAATCAAAAGTGAAACAAATGCTACCTTTCAATCAACTTCCAAAACACTAAATTTATGAAGCAGTGAGAAATTGTGAAAAAAATTATGAACGGCTTTTTTTTAAAAAGAGAAAAACTACTGATCTATATCAATCTCCCACATAGTTTTCATATAAGCCACAAGAAATTGCAACAAAGCATGCATAATTTATAAGTCACTCCTGGCTTTGGGTTATCACTAAGGTATTCTCTTATTTTATATCTATAGAAATAATGCTTAGTGAATTGGGCTCTATAAAAAGTACAAACTTTGTGTTATACGCTATTGATATCCTTGGTCCTCAACGTATTTGGGCCTCTAGGTCAATACATGCATGCCTTTAGCCAAGAAAAACAAGGTAACAGGTAAAGATACACAACTGTCATACACATCAGCTTTTCTACAGTTAAATATATTTAATTTCTTCAGGGCACATGAACTAGATGTCCTGATTTTTCTATTATACAGTCCAGTTTTTCAGCCGTCTTTTTATAGAAAATCAATAGTAATGAATAGCACATTTACATTCCATTTTTTTTTTTGCTAAGAATTGATATAAAATGCAAACAACCCCCCCCCCCCACTACACAAAGAGGCATATTTTCAAAGCACTTTGGGAGGCTAAGTTCCATAGGTTTCTATGGAACTTTGGGAGGCTAAGTGCTTTGAAAATGAGCTTGAAAGTATGCTAGATAGAAATAATACATTTTATCTTTACAGTCTCCTCTTAGCTTTAAAGAAAACCAAATTTCTAAATGTATATCGCAATGTTTTATTTAGACCTATAATATTTATAATCTTTCTTCGTGTGTACTCTTCAAATGGATATATTGAATTTGTAGTGGTACAGCAGCACAGTACATTATAGCTAGACTAATCCATTAAGGGCCCTGTTTACTAATGTGCACTAGTGCTTTTTAGCGCGTGCAAAAAATTAGTGCTTGCTAAACGTGTAGATGTCCATAGGAATATTATGGGCACCTATACGGTTAGTGCACTCTGTTTAGCATGCGTTAAAAACGGTAGTGTGCCTCTAGTGCTGCTTAGTAAGCAGGGACCTATGTATTTTCATAGATTTTGTTTTTATAATGCTCATTTTTTGTTTAACAAATTTAGGGACTCTTTTACTAAGCTGCACTAGTAAATGGGCTTACTACGTACTAATGTGGGACTTTCCCATGCACTAAGCCCATTTCCAACACAACTGCAAATCTGACCTTTCAATTATATCGTTTTCTGGCCATGTGCTAATAATGTTATAGCATTAGTGCGCAGCAACTGAATTAACTTAAAGCAGGAGCACTCACTGTCTCCTATTTAGGTGCTAAAGACTCTTGCCTTAAGTCAGCATTATTCAATTAGTGTGTGCTAATTTCTGCACACTAGCTGTCTAGCACTTCCATGCCCATTCTCCACCCCTGACATGCCCCCTCCCAAAAATATAAATATAGAAAAGCTTTACTATGTCTTGCATTAGGCCATTTTTCTTGCAGTAACTGTGCATTATCACTTAACACAGTTTAGCAAAAGGGCCCCTTAAAGATATCAAGACTACCTGGAAAATGAAAAGTTCTAGAAATCTAAAGTGCTGGTATTTCATCATCGTTCTTACTTCCACTATTGCCATTGGCAGGCTTGTTGAAACTTTTGCTCATTTGAGGAAAATGAACAGCTGGTGTTCGATCAGTTGGTCCATAGAGCCCCAAATTCCTTGCTGCAGTTGATTTTCGAAGTGGTTTAACACTTGGAAAAGGGCTAAAGGCTTGAGATTTAGGGCTGCTAATCTGGGGAGATTTACTGAGTGATCCATTTTCACAAAAACTACCATGTGAACCTGAAACAGTTGTTTGGCATGGCTGGTTCATGATCTGCTCTGCTTCGACACTGTTTTGGTTAAGTTCAAGCCTTTCTAATTGTGCTGATCACAGTCATATTTGCACTGGCATCCCTATAAAACCGGCTCAGGAGACTGTCCCATCAACTTTCATAACAGTTCTGTCATCTGGACTGTTATGCTCTCTCTCTGCAGACTCAGAATTTTTCACCAAGTCATCACTTGGTTTTGGACTCGGGGTTTTACAGCTACTTCACTCTGCTCTTCTATAGTCCTATAGTATCTCCATAGCCTAACTGCCCTTTCGCACGTGCAATATTCTTCCTGTGTACTCGCATGTGAGTGCGCCATGGGGAGTTTAGTTTTGTTTTAACATCTTCAGAGGGTATTGGCGATGTTTTGTATCCTGGTACATGTACGATTGCATTCTTGGCAGCTCTGTTAGTTGGTTTCATTTTCTTCCCCATAGAAGGGGTTTATTACTGGTGCATGGGTTAACCTGAGAAGGCAGAAGGCTTGTGACTGGCCCTTTATCTAAAAAGAAAACACAATTAAAAAAAATGTTGTTGCAATATTTGACATCAATTACCTTTAAAACAAACTGCCAACTGTCTATAGAGATTAGTGTTTAGGAAAGGAAAGTTAAGGGACTGATGATAGTGGAAGCTGAATTTAATGTATAGTATATCAATGGATCAAGAGAACAAATATTCCCTCATTCATACATGGCAACTTCCTGTCACTTGTGTGATTTTTGGCAAATTGTCAAATTCAGTTTGTTTATGACAATATTCATAATAAATATAAATTTCATGGAATAATGAATAAAATATTTTTTGTTTTGATACTATATTTAAATTTAGCTTATTGATCTCCTCATTCAATAATTGCAATATTAAATAGCATGAATTCATATATAAATATCGTCACATTACGCTGAATACTCTTGCAACATTAGAAAACTGCAGTCAAATAAAATTAAACAAGAGTTGTATAAGTATCCTTACAAGGGAATTGTGTTATCTATACAACGCATTTAGGGGCCCTTTTACTATAGGGTTGTCATGTGGCAACCTGGAACCGCCGGTCCAACATGGCCGCCAGTGGTAGCTCTGCCTTGAGTGCATGCCATTTCCAGAACTATGGAAAATAATTCCATAATTTCTAGTGCGGCGCTAACCCAGTGGTATTCGGGCAGTAAACAGTTACCGATGGGTTACAGCGGGAGCCCTTACTGTCACCTCAATGGCACGCGGTAAAAACAGCCCCCACCACTACAGCATGGCCCTTTTACCGCAGCTCGGGATCCTTTTACTACACTGTGCTACCAAATGGGCTTAGTGTGCCCTAATGTGGAACTTTCCCACACACTAAGCCCACGTTCAGCACATGCATAAAAAAGGTTGGTTTTTTTTCCAATTTCTTAAATATATGGCTGTGTGATCATTTTTGCATTAGTGTGTGGCCATTTAAAGAAATTAATGCGTGAACACCTACCACCACCTATTTAGTAGGCAGTAAGGGCTCACACATTAACTGTACACTAACCAGTTAGCAGATGGCATTGTAGAAGTACTAATTGGTTAGTGCAAGAATGCTCATTCTCCACCCCATCATGCCCCTGAAATTTTTTTAAAACTATTTAATACACAATAAGCATGTGAAGACTGCAGAATTAACACAGAAGGATTTAGCGTGTCCAACGTTAGGCCATTAATGCTGTGTTAGGCACATGTTAGTACCTGGTGCAGCTTAATAAAAAGGCCCCTTAATGTAAAAGTTTAATTTTTTCTTTTATTATATTTCTGCATTCCTAAAAACACAGCATAGACTGCCTGGAAACCATAGACTTGTTTTCTTATTTAGAAAGATAGCATGGAAATAAAAAGCACAAAGATGAGAAAGCCAAAATCTCACAGATGACTTGGAGTGTGGGCAAACAATACATCCTTACCCCATAATTTTTGAATTTTTCCCCTACAGTTCAAAATATAAATAGGGCTTCTATTCTTAACAGTTTATAAATTATAAATCTAAGTTTTTATTTTCCGGTTAATTAGGTGTTCAAGGGTACAAAAATATCAGTATTTACTGGTGTTTTCGGATCACAGGTACTGTTACTGGGTACCTTTTCTAGTGAAATCAAACATACATTTATGTCACATCGAAGTTCTCAGTGCAGAAGGGGCACAACAACCGTGTGAAGGATACAAGATAAGCCAGGGAAGGAGTGAAAAATGGTGTTTAATTTTTTTGTATTGGAGTATTATACTGATGTCTATTGGTTGAAACCTAAAACAAGAAGCCCTATATATAAATGAAATACTGGGGAGAAGAAAAAAGGACCCATTTCTTAAAGCACAAGGTACCTCTAACCAACAATGGTCTTTAGAAAGTGTTACAACCATGTTCCTGTTGCAACTGGCGTGAACCAACTTCAGTCTACTTTAAATAGTTCCGAGCTGAAAGGTCTTACCATGTCCAACCAATTCCTTCCAAAACTGTTTTATTTTAATGCATCATAACAGTAGATTAGGACACGTGGAGGGGCATTTTCAATATGACATCTAAATTGGACTTTGTACGCTGTCTCCTGGATTCTAAATAGCGTGCCTAGACATCCACGCTGAAATCTGAGCCCATTCTATAACTGTGTGCGTAACTTAATTGGCTTAATAAGTTAATCAGCATTGATAACAGCTCTTAACAAGCAATAACGAGCACTAACTAGCAATAATTACAATTTATGCACACAACTCGCTAAGTATATTCTGTAACGCAATGTGTCTAACTTCAAATGTGTGCAGGCAAAAAGGGGTGTGGTTTTGGGCAGGGAAATGGGCATTTTCTGGACGTTCCAAAATTTACACACATAGTTATAGAATATGACCCCTTGCGCCTAAATGTACGCACAGGGATTTATGCCACATTTTCATTGGTGTAAATGGAGGCGCATAGTTTTAGATGCTGAAATATCAACTAAGTGTATTCTATATGCTGCACCTAAATCTAGGTGACGCTTATAGAAAACCCTTAATTGGCACCGATTTCCATGCTGATTATTTAGGCGCCATATACAGAGCCTCCCCCTTTGTGGTAAACGTCCCAAATCTGAATAGTAAATTTAACCATTTTCAAAACAGGAAAAACGTCTTTTTTCCCCCCGAAAATACCATTTTGAAAGGTTTTGTGCTTTGTGGATTTATCTTTCTGGGCTATTTAAAAAAAAAAAAAAAAACCCACACAAGTTAAAATACACAAAATCAAGCCAATGGGATGTAGGAGGGGCCAGCGTTTTTAGTAGACTGGTCCCCCAGATATCCCAGAAGCACAACGGGGCACCCTAGGGGGCACTGCTGTGGACTTCATATAAATGCTCCCAGGTACACACCTCACCGTTGCTCCCTTATCTTGTCTGCTGAGCCCTCCAAAACCAACCCAAAACCCACCATCCCCAACTGTACATCACTTCAACAGCCCTTATGAGTGAAGGGGGCACCTGTATGTGGGTAAAGTGGGTTTCTGGTGAGTTTTGGAGGGCTCACAGTTTTCACCATAAGTTTAACAGGTAGGGGGAAATATGGGCCTGGGTCTACCTGTCTACAGTGCACTGAACCCACCACTACACAACTCCAGGAACTTGCACGCTGCTCTAATGGACCTGGCTACAACATCTGAGCCTGTCAGAGGCTGGTGAGAGTACTATTTTTATTCACATTTTTTGGGGGTGGGAGGGGTCAGTGACCTCTAGGGGAGTAAGGGGGGGGGGTCATCCCTGAATCCCTCCAGTGGTCATCTGGTCATTTAGGGCACCTTTTTGCGTCTTATTCGTTAAAAAACAGGTCTAGACCAAAATGTTGATGTTTTTGCCGTAGACATTTTGGTTTTGTTCCATTATGGCTGTAAAACGTGCAAGTGTTAAGCATGCCCTAATCCTGCTCTTGAAACGCCCAAGACACACCCTCTTGTGATTTGGACGCACTGAAAACGAATTGCATAGATAAACACCGAGGAAGATTTGGGTGGGATACCGGTGTCGGAAATGGTATTTCAAGCGGACGAGTCGGAGAAACTTACTGACTTCACGGTAAACCTGGAGGACATAATGGGGCAGTTCGGCAAACTGAAGAGTAGCAAATCTCCTGGACCGGATGGTATTCATCCTAGAGTACTGATAGAACTGAAAAACGAGCTTGCGGAGCTACTGCTAGTGATATGCAACTTATCCTTAAAATCGAGCATGGTACCGGAAGATTGGAGGGTGGCCAATGTAACGCCCATTTTTTAAAAAGGCTCCAGGGGCGATCCGGGAAATTATAGACCGGTGAGTCTGACGTCGGTGCCAGGGAAAATGGTAGAGGCTATTATTAAAAACAAAATTACAGAGCACATCCGAGGACATGGATTACTGAGACCAAGTCAGCATGGCTTTTGTGTGGGGAAATCTTGCCTGACCAATTTACTTCAATTCTTTGAAGAAGTGAACAAACATGTGGACAAAGGGGAGTCGGTTGATATTGTGTATCTGGATTTTCAAAAGGCGTTTGACAAGGTACCTCATGAAAGGCTACAGAGGAAATTGGAGGGTCATGGGATAGGAGGAAATGTCCTATTGTGGATTAAAAACTGGTTGAAGGATAGGAAACAGAGAGTGGGGTTAAATGGGCAGTATTCACAATGGAGAAGGGTAGTTAGTGAGGTTCCTCAGGGGTCTGTGCTAGGACCGCTGCTTTTTAATATATTTATAAATGATTTAGAGATGGGAGTAACTAGCGAGGTAATTAAATTTGCTGATGACACAAAGTTATTCAAAGTCGTTAAATCGCGACAGGATTGTGAAAAATTACAAGAGGACCTTACGAGACTGGGCGGCTAAATGTCAGATGATGTTTAATGTGAGCAAGTGCAAGGTGATGCATGTGGGAAAAAAGAACCCGAATTATAGCTACGTCATGCAAGGTTCCACGTTAGGAGTTACGGACCAAGAAAGGGATCTGGGTGTCGTCGTCGATAACACACTGAAACCTTCTGCTCAGTGTGCTGCTGCGGCTAAGAAAGCAAATAGAATGTTGGGTATTATTAGGAAAGGTATGGAAAACAGGTGTGAGGATGTTATAATGCCGTTGTATCGCTCCATGGTGCGACCGCACCTTGAGTATTGTGTTCAATTCTGGTCGCCGCATCTCAAGAAAGATATAGTAGAATTGGAAAAGGTGCAGCGAAGGGGGACTAAAATGATAGTGGGGATGGGACGACTTCCCTATGAAGAAAGACTAAGGAGGCTAGGGCTATACAGCTTGGAGAAGAGACGGCTGAGGGGAGACATGATAGAGGTATATAAAATAATGAGTGGAGTGGAACAGGTGGATATGAAGCGTCTGTTCACGCTTTCCAAAAATACTAGGACTAGGGGGCATGCGATGAAACTACAGTGTAGTAAATTTAAAACAAATCGGAGAAAATTTTTCTTCACCCAACGTGTAATTAAACTCTGGAATTCGTTACCGGAGAAAGTGGTGAAGGCGGTTAGCTTAGCAGAGTTTAAAAAGGAGTTGGACGGTTTCCTAAAGGACAAGTCCATAAACCGCTACTAAACGGACTTGGAAAAATCCAAAATTCCAGGAATAACATGTATAGAATGTTTGTACGTTTGGGAAGCTTGCCAGGTGCCCTTGGCCTGGATTGGCTGCTGTCGTGGACAGGATGCTGGGCTCGATGGACCCTTGGTCTTTTCCCAGTATGGCATTACTTATGTACTTATGTAACATCTGCAAAATAGGTTTTGAAAATACCGATTTGGATGTTTTGAGAAGAAATTCATCCAAATGCTGCTTTATGACACTTTTTGGACATTTTTCTCTTTGGAAAATGAGCCCCAAGCTATCTAAAAGCACCTTCTTAGGAATATTCAAAATTTGCCCTAGGTACCTCAAGGGGAAAGGGGAGCTGTATTTAGCTCACACTTTTTGCAGCTGTAGCTCAACTCAATCTGGTTTTATAATTATCCATTTTAAGAGAAGTAAATACTCTATTCAGACTCCATACACTGATATTCCTTTTTAGAGATATGAACATTTTCTAGCTGTACATATACTTATAGTTGCTTCTTTTCGCTCTGAAGCAAGGAGAGACTAATCTGTTTCTGTTAGCACATCTCACTAGTCCTGAACTTCAATTCCAATAATTAAGGAGAAGAATTTTTTTTTAATTTAAAAATAATTTACCCTGCTGAACATGATCAATACATTTTAGAAAAGAATACAGTAATCCTTGAAATGGACAACATTTGCTTTTGAATTTGCAGAATTTTATCTTCAATATAAATTCTGTTTGTACATGCACATGTTAGTTTCAATAAGAGGTATTTTAAATGCAGTTAATAATTTAAAAGCAACTTAATCTTCTACTAATCAAAGTACTCTTATGTTGTTCCAGATCACAGGACACTGTGAATTGTAAGTCTTCAATGAGGGAGCCAAGTATACACAAAGAGCAAAAATATCTTTGAAATACCATCGATCATCCGGTCCCTGGGATCTAGTGCGATCCCCGGGTGTTTTTCATCTTCAAATCCTGATAAAACAAAAATGATAACCTGGTTGTGAAAAGTTAAGTTTTTCTTGTCATTACAATACATGTGTATTTCAACTGATTTCAGACTGGTCACTAACTTCCAGCACTTGCCGCTTTCAAACTAGGAAACTTCACCAAGGCTTATTACATAAAGAATACTAGCTGTTTTACCTAGCCCAGGGATAGGACACTACAGTCCTCGTTAAATGCAAATGCATATGTACTGTGGCTATCCTGAGAACCTGACTACTTATAGCACTCATAGACCAATGCTTCCTAACAATTGACATCATACTCAATTGGTTAGCATAGTGCTCCAATAAAGGGAAAGGGAAATGGGACTTGATATACAGCCTTTATGTGGTATTTTGCAACTACATTGAAAGCGGTTTACATATATACAGGTACTTATTTTGTACCTGGGGCAATGGAGGGTTAAGTGACTTGCCCACAGTCACAAGGAGCTACAGTGGGAATTGAACCCAGTTCCCCAGGATCAAAGTCAGCTGCACTAACTGCTAGGCTACTGTACAAACTGAAAAGTACTCATGTAACAGGTTTGCTAGTTACTCTGCTATAACTGCCCCCCCAACCCCTAAAATCTCTCACATCATGCTTTTGAGTACATTCACTGGTGGCTCTTCCTGCACTGGTTTTCCACCATTAGTTGATGCATCTCAAAGGCTCTGTTCTAGGCTCTCTCTCCTCTTGGTACTATGACCCTCTTCCAAGGCTATCACAGTACTATCTCTCTCCACACCAGAAATTTCACCAAGTCAGTACCAAATCTCAGCCTGCTTTCCTGACATTACCACTTGGATGTCACAAGGTCACATTCATTTTCATTCATTCATTCCACTTGGATTATATACCTTAATGTAAAATCATATTAGCATGGCACAAATCAATAAAATAAAAAATAAAATGTTAAAACAAAACCCCTTATAGTTCCCCCCTCTAATAATAAACCCCCCCCCCATCTAGATTAATAACAATAACCTATCTACACAGAAAACAGCCAAGATTTAACCGGATTATGAAATTTCAGATAACCAGTCTTAAGATGGATATCTCAAGATGAAACCCGCAAGCAAGCCTTCTCCTGAGTAGCCCCCACACTCTGGAATGCACTGCCTGAAAGGCTGTGCTTAACACAAGACTATCTCTACTTCAGGAAGCAGGTGAAAGCTTGGCTCTTCAACCAGGCCTTTACTGGAAGAAGTAACTAACTCGTTAGTCTCACTCACACACACAAGGAGTACTCAGGCTGCATATACTGCAGCAGTACATGTTTATCCACTCCTACCCTATCTAAGATAACATTTAACCATTTCTCTGACCTCGTGTGCAACTTTCTTTAAATCAATCACCTTACTTTCTAACTCTTCCTGCTTTCTTACCCTTCTATATGTTACATCTTTGCTTTACCCTTCGCTATCACCTATAATGTTCTATTACGTATTGTGCTGACATTGTAAATAGTATACCATGCCATACTTTGTATTGTTTTTGAATATTTTTACTGCTGTAATTGTCTATTGTTCATGTTTGATCTATTCTTACTGTATACCGCCTTGAGTGAATTCCTTCAAAAAGGCGGTAATAATCCTAATAAATATAAATAAATAAAAGCAAGGAATCCCACAAATGAAGGTTAAAATAAGCAACTGGAAGGAACTGATAACAGACTGACTTGAATGTAATTTACAAGGAACATATAACTTAAAATGCTCTGCCAATGTTGATGAACAGATTGAAAAAAAAAAAATCCTAGAGTACATCTATTAGATAAGGAGGATCACTTCAGTTAGCTCCAGAGCTTGTGTTATGCTGATTCATAAAGCCTGTCTGACTGCAAAGCAATGTATTTTGTTATAATGGATCAGTGAGCGCCCTACAGATTTAATGTTATGGAAATGCATTAACTACTGAGAATAGAGAATATTTCTGTAGAGACTGCTGGGAGAGTGGCTAATAAATATTTTCTAAAACTTTGGGTACCTTTTCTGGTGACTTTAGCGCCTCGAGTTTTTTGGAAGTGTAAATGGGTTAGGAATACCAGGGAATATTTGAAGCTTATCCTCTAGTATCTCTGATCTCCTCCCTTCCATCATGTCCTCCGAGTCTGTTGACAAAGCTGTCTCCACTTACAATGCCACTCTCTCCTCTGCTCTAGACACCCTTGCACTGTCCGTCCATCTCCCGTCCCACAAGGCGTACCAATCCCCAGCCCTGGCTGACCCCTTGCACCCGATACCTTCGCTCCTGCACCCATACTGATTTCATTCACTACAAATTCATGCTATCCTCCTTCCAGTCCTCCCTATTCCTCGCCAAACTCCTCCCTCTCCTTCTCTGCGCATATCCAGCAGATAGCCAAGACCTGTCGCTTCTTCCTCTATAACATTAGCAAAATTCACATCTTCCTCTCTGAGCACGCCACCCGAACTCTCATCCACTCTCTCATTACCTCTCGCCTTGACTACTGCAACCTACTCCTCACTGGGCCTCCCATTAGCCATCTATCCCCCCTTCAGTCCGTTCAGAACTCTGCTGCATGTCTTATCTTCCACCTTGACCGATATACTCATATCACCCCTCTCCTCAAGTCACTTCACTGGCTTCCGATCAGATACCGTATACAGTTCAAGCTTCTCCTACTAACCTACAAATGCACTCGATCTGCAGCCCCTCCTTACCTCTCTACCCTCATCTCCCCTTACATTCCTACCCATAACCTCCGCTCTCAAGACAAATCCCTCCTTTCAGTACCCTTCTCCACCACCGCGAACTCCAGGCTTCGCCCTTTCTGCCTCGCCTCACCCCACCCCATGCTTGGAACAAACTCCCTGAGCCCATATGCCAGGCCCCCTCCCTGCCCATCTTCAAATCATTGGTCAAAGCCCACCTCTTCAATGTCGCCTTCGGCACCTAACCACTACAACTCTACTCAGGAAATCTAGACTGCCCCAACTTGACATTTCGTCCTTTAGATTGTAAGTTCCTTGAGCAGGGACCATCCTTCTTTGTTAATTTGTACAGCACTACGTAACCCTAGAAGTGCTCTAGACATGTTAAGTAGTAGTAGTAGTATATATATTTAAAAAAAAAAAAAAGGTATTTTTGACCAATGACAGATATACAGGTCCCAGGAGGAGCATTGTTAGCTCATTGTGGACGTCTGAGATCATTTTTTCTTACAATATAAATTAATTAATAAATGAATATATAGAGAGGTTTGAGTTGAGTTTGGATCCTAAAGTCACTTTACTTTAGTCATTTTTTTGTCAGTATCCACAAGTGAATGGCACAACTGTTGCCACAAAGGTTTGTATAAGGGCAAACCAAATTCCATCTGTAACTCAAAATGATTTTATATGGCCCTCCATAACTATTTGCCCTATTGTCCCTATTCCTTTTAATTGCCATGTTCTCCAGGGGCTCTGGTGCTAAATTGAATAGCAATGGAAATAACAGGCAACCCTGCCTAGTTCCCTTCTGCAAAAGTATTGGAAGAAAAGCCCAAAATATTTGTCAAACAGAAACAGTCTGTAGCGTGATCTTTCTGCTCTCTCCATATGAATGGGACAACAACTGGCATGGCTGGCTGTGAAAACTTTGATCCAAGCTGTCACTGGGAACATGATTAATAGTTTAATTTATTGGTTCTAGGAGAAGTTGATGAATAGCTAGTTATTGTATGACCTGATGGTTAATTAAACTAAAAATGTCACATATGTATTAATCATGCCATATTTGTGGCAATTTCTGACTGAAGGCACATATCTTGACAATCTCTTGGCTGCAAGCTCACTTGAAATACATTTTTAAGTGTAAAATTTTGATTTTTATCAGACCACTGCCCTGAGCTCACACTTACATGGCCATCTTGCTGGATACTTACCAGCTCCACCCCCTACCCCTGCCCAAATTGTTTTTTTCACTGATTTTAATGATCCAAATAAAGTTATTAAAAATTCCTAACTTTCCGATCAGGGCTACATTTACCACTACTGTTAAAATCCACATGCAGTTGAACAGTAACTTAAACTGCCTCCACCATCCATCATCCCCCACTCCTTAAAATGCAAATATAAAACTCTACCTACCTGGATGGTGATTTAGTTATCAGGCTATTACTAGTTCAACATCAGTTAGATAAAAATACATATTTGCATGCTATACTAAACTTCCATTTGAACTTTTATTAGAGACCAACTGTGCTCCAGAATCTAAAAGATACCTTGTCTGGATAACCCTGGACAATACCTGGCACATTTAAATTTAATTAGGAAAGTAAGAATAGATTTGATATGTTTCCTTAAAAATCTAATTTTCGTGTATAAATTTGTCCAATAAAAGAACTTTGGTGCCTGGAAATTTCAGCATACCTGCATACAGAACAAGCATTTAGAATAGTATTTGCTCAAACACATGATACCATTCTAACATTTGAAAGCTTATAACCCAGAAAAGGACCAAAACTTTACTCATACAAAGGTAAAAGGGCAGTGGAGTGGGTCAGTGCATGCTCACAGAACGAGACCCTAACACATGGGTTTCTGGTCTAACAAGAAGCCCATGACGGATGTGGCAGGGTATGAGAATGCACAAAGGTTCGCAGTCTGCTGCTATCGTTTACAGTAGAGCTCCAGAGGGAGGAAGGGTGGAAATACACTGATTTTGGGACCCCACCAGGGATCACAACTTGAGAAGCACTGATTTAAGCAATTACCTGCTCGGATATAAACTTGGTTAACTTGCTGGAGTTGTCTTTTTTTAATTCTAGAATACTGTTCCTTTAATGCGTTAATATCTGTGGTCATACGTTCCATCATCATACTGTTAAAAGCAGCATGGTATTCACTTCGATATGAATCGACAGCTCCTGGACTTAGTTCAGCGATATTATTAGAACCCAGGTTTTGTTCTTCCTTTTGTTCTGTAATAGAAAATATGGAAGTGAGTTCCATTAAGACACCTGCAAAAAATTTTAAAGAGCACACTGCCTTGGGGAATAATTAGCCACACCTTTACACGAAGATGTAAAAACACTTGACAAAAAAAAATTTGTTACTTTTTTTTTTCAGTCTCCTTTCACCAACCAAAAACCAACCGAAAACAATGATAAAACAAAAATATCTGAGAGGGGAGTGTGTACTAGTATGTCTGGGTCAGCTTGGAGGAGACAGGACGCTAGGGCAACCACAAATGTTTTGTAGGTTTCTGCTAAGTCCTTATTATTAAACTTCAAAAGATTTCCAAGTCATCTGGTTAATGATTCAGACTCAATGAATAAAGTAAATGGCCCAAACTTTTTAGTGCAGCTCAGTTACATAGAACTAAAATTAAAATCAACAGAATGCTAAAGATAGCACATATGACAGGTAGCCATCCGTCTGCCAGTAATTACAATGGATTGATGTCAGCAAGAAAAAGGTGATATTTTTTCCACATAAACCCGTATCACCTGTGTAGATTTATTCAGTCCTGGTTTCCTACTTTTAAAAATTACTAATAATTTACATTAGCAGCCCTCTTCAGAGGTTTATGATTCTCCCTTCCTCTCAGGAAACCTTTGTCAGATCAAGGGCTGAAGACACATGCCCTCAACTCAACACAATCACCTTGATGACAACTGTTTTTCACCCCCCTCTTCCCAGCTCTGAACTTATTACTGCTACAGTAAATTAAGGCCCATCAGACACAGAATCTAAAACTAGATTCAGTTGTGGCTTGAGTAGGGTTACCATATTTTGTCCCCCAAAAAGGAGGACACATGCCCTGCCCCCACCACAACCCCGCCCCTTTCAAACCCTGCCCTGCCCCCTTTCACGTCCTCACTCCGCCCCCTGTCACATTTTCCCCTCTCCCCTGTCACACACCCCGTCACCCCCCCTCCCCTTACCTTGCTACTGCCCTGGTGGTCTAGTGACCTCTTCAGGGCAGGAAAGAGCCCCCTCTTTCCTGCCTGGAGTGCTGCCCTGCATGCATCCTTCCTGTTGCTGATCTTGGCGCAGATTCAAAATGGCCACCGAGAGTTGAAGTCTCGCGAGGTCACTTCAACTCTCGGTAGCCATTTTGAATCGGCGCCGAGATTAGCAACAGGAAGGATACATGCAGGGCAGTGCCTTGGGCAGGAAAGAGGGGGCTCTTTCCTGCCCCGAAGGCAGAAGAGGTCACTAGACCACCAGGGCAGTAGTAAGTAAGGGGAGGGGAGGCTAGCAATCTGCCCATTTGTCTGCCCACCAGCCTGTCCGTTTGTCCAGAAATCCGGACAAACGGGCAGATTGGCAAAACCTGCCCGGTTGCCTGGACATGTCCTCAAAAAGAGGTAACCCTATGGCTCTAGAGATGAAGTGCTAATAGATCAACACACCTTTCTACTTAGGCCCAATAATCGAGCTTTAACATCATTCATTCATTTACTGTCTTTGGCTTACAGCATACTGCAGAATAATTTTAAGTATAATTAAGAAACAGATCAATTACAGCTGGCTATGTTCTAGATATCCACCATGTAAGAAAACTGTTAGTTTAATCTTAAGAACTTTTGGGATGGCCTGGTGGCTGAGGCTGAATGTGCTGTGTACTATCATGCAGAAGGATCCTGGTTTGATCCCCAGGTTGGCCAGACCTGAGGACGTGCATTCGCAACTTGGGAGATAGGGAGATGTATTTAAGGCTGGTCGGATTCAGGACTCAAGGTTAAGGGGTTCCAGAAGAAGGTCTGGTGCCACAGCCCAGGAAATCATTGCAATGTTCTGACTAGGTATGTGGGAGGCAGGGGTGGGAATTATATAAGAAGGGAAAATATTCCCGAGTAGTTGCTGATTAAGTTCCATGGTGCCAGATATGCACCTGGTTTTGACAGAGCTTAAAGGAGCAAGAGGAAATTACTTGGTGAAAATAAAACTTCTGGATATACAGAAAATGTGAACAGAAAAAAGCACAACTGGGCCTTCAAGACTGAGACAGCGGGAGTCCTTTATTGGTAATTGACCCAACACGGGCTGTGTTTCGGCCTACACAATGCCTGCCTCAGGGGTCAGAGTATAAAATCAAGGTGGGGAACTCCGTGGAAGCAGATATAAGGTCTTCTGTATAATTCCCCAGTGATAGAGTTGTAACTCTTATGTAACGCTGTCAGTCGAAGCAAAACGCCAAAGTTAACTTATAACAAATATGCAGATACGCACTATTCACAAGTCAGTTAAAGCTAATTAATACCTTTTCCTTGTTTCTGGTATTTCTGCAGTTCTGGTGCCAGAAGTCCACTGAAAGGTCCAAGGCAGCCAATGGCATTAGCTATAATATCTTCATCATCCAAGTCATTCTCCTCATCACTGTCTCGAGTTTTGTTCAGCCTTCTGAAAAGCAAGAATTTGTTGAATGCAAAGCAGTACTCTGACCACTTTGTGTGATATGAAATTTGAAAACTGCTCTACCTTCTGCAAATCCAAGAGAAAAAGTTAACTGTTTTTATTAATTTAGAAATTTATGAAATAAGTCAAAATAAAAACAGACCGATTATATCAGTAACCCGAGTTTGACTCCTGTCTCAGGTCTTCTGATCATAGTGATGGCTTAGCATTCACAGTTACGGGAGGAAAGAGAATCAGTCATTGTGCAGTGGCACCATTTAGGGCAGTATTCTTTACTGCAAAGCCTGCGAGTCAGTGGCAGCCCCTGGAGAATTCTAGGGTGGCCCTTGCCGATTTCCACTGGCCATCACTCTGAACACTCCTCTGTTCACCCAATCAGGAGTGATGCCCAATTGCTCCTGACTCTGGCACTGCCATTTTGAAAGATGGCGGTGCCTGATCACTAGTAGTATATTTTCATGTACTACTAGAGGTCAATTTGCCAAATAAGAGGGTTGGGTGGTGGGGGGAGGCAGAAATGTTAGACCTGATGTGGGGGGAGAGGAAGAAAAAGGACTGATACTGAACCTGGTTAGGGCATGAGAAGGGAGAAAGAAAGAAAGATACTGGACTTAGTAGGCAGGAGAGCAGAAGGAGAGATGCAGGTTCTGGTGGGAGGGGGGAGAAGAAGGAGAGATGTTGGCTCTGGAGGGAGGGAGGAGGAGAGAAGTTGGGTCTGGTAGAAGGGGGGAGCAGGAGGAGATGCTGGCCCTGGTAGGAGGAGGGAGCAGAAGTAGAAAAGGTGGCCCTGGTGGGGGTTGAGGGGAAGGAGAGAAGGAAAAAGAAGATTGGTGGTAAAAGCTTAGGTAAGGGGGTGCCCACTAGAGAGACAGATTGGTGGGGGCAGATGTCATATGCACACATTTGTTGATAATGTGGTGCCACATAGAAAGATATTTGTCAGCTCTCATATAGCCCTTTTGGACCCAAAGCATCCCCAACTTAAAAATGAGTGAAGACCACTGACTTAGGGTGCAATTCTATATCTTTACTTTGCATGTAAAGAGTGTTTCATAAACAGAAATAGGCTCTCATAAAATTGCCCAGAGGTATACATGCATAAAAGTATGTTTTGCTGACACATTGTGTGTACTTTATGGGCAAGATGAACACATTTGTTATGAAATACACGTATCATACAGAATGACACGGGGACAAAGTTTGTCCCCGTGGGTTCTGTCTCCGTCCCCACCCCGTCCCCGTCTCCGCCCCGTCCCCGCAGGTCCTGTCTCCATCCCCACCCCGTCCCCATCCTGTCCTGTCCCCGTGGGCTCTGTCCTCATCTACAGAAGCCTTGAACACTTATGATTTTATATTTAAATCTTTTTATTAAAGTATAAAAAGGAACAATATGCTGTGCAACTGTTGTGTATAAATTACAAATAGAAAACAATAACAATGAGCAGCTATAATAACCCTCCTTCCCACCACCACCCTCTACCCTTCCAACTAGAAAATGACACAGGGACAAAGGTTGTCCCTGTCGGCTCTGTCCCCATTCCCGCCCTCGTGGGATTTGTCCCCGTCCCGCCCCCGCGAGCTCTGTCCCCGTCCCATCCCCACGGTTCCCCGTCCCTGTGTCATTCTCTAACGTATCAGTGCAAACAAGCAGAAAAAGTATCCCAGCCTTGCAGCATGTATAACTTTGTGCTGAATCTTTCAGGAAGGCAATTTTATAAAGGAAGATATGTTGCTATTATAAAATAGATGTAATATATACACTCATGTGCCTTCACTGCTTAGAAACCCTATTATGAAATAACCCTGTCTACAGATATAGAGCCTATAATAGAAGTTCTGGAAAGAGCACTGCCCCCCCCCCCCCCTCACTGAAGACTGCTGCTGCAATGACTAAATTAGTTTGGGAAAAGATACAAAATAGGTAAAAAAAGGATCCTGGGTAGTTGTAAATAAGGGATCCTGGCACTAGGTCTTAGTTCTGATTCTGACTGAGCTGGAAGTCCAAAGGGCAGGAAGAAAGTGCAGGTTACCTCCCTAACACCCCCCCCCCCCCCCCAAAAAAAAAACAAAAAAAAAACCAAAAAAGGAACAATGTTTATTTTACATCTTAAAGAAAGACTCTTGGTCATGAGACTGACACCATTAACTCAGAGAGACATCTGGGCTAAGTCAGAGGCATGCAGTAACCTTCGGCAAGGACATTGTGCTGAGTTAGCACCAGACTGCTTGGCGCCTCAGAAGTTGGGGAAATATCCAAGTGACGTAAAAAGACATTCTTATGTTTACCATATCTTTAACAATCGGGAACAGATCAATCATATATCAAGATGCTATAATGATAAAAGATGCAGCAACAGAAGGCTCAGGGGGCTCTCATCCTGAACTCCCAGAATAACAGCACATCACAAGGACCAAGATCAAGAGGATCAACCAGTTTCCTACATTGCCAGCCACCTACAGAGACAACCCAATATCATCAGACCAAGATCCTATGCTTTTTTTTAAATTCTAAAAGCCTGTGATCATTCGGTTTTAGGCAACTACCTTATAATAGGGAGTGTGTGTTAATCCATTTGACATCCATATATATCATCATTCTACATATTTGTATTAGTAATCTTTTATTCTGCTTTTGCCACTGTTTATATTTTGCATTTATAAATAAAGCCCCTTTTTATTCTATTCCATATGGTCCTTGTAACTTATCAGTGAATAATAAGTGGGATTTCTGAAATCTAGTTCAGCTATTATAAGATGAATTTTTCCCCAGAGCTAGAGCCATTATTTACATGCCATTGTCCTACCCCTGACATCTACTGGTCGGAGGTGATTACTGCAACCCTCACACCCCAGCGGGAAAAACGTAAAAGATTAATAAGAACAAGCACTTGATGCAACTTTGCAGGCTACTAGCAAAAATGCATAGCCAGTAGCCTTCCTCCCCATCTAGTCTCACTCTACCCTTCCCCTCCCACCCTGTCACCACTCTCTTCTCTTCCTCCCCTACTCTGTCACCCACTTTTGACCTCTCCCCACTCTATCTTCACCCAGTCTCTTTTTTTAGTTCATTCTCCTGACCTGTGTCTCCCTAATCCTATTCTCTTCCTCATGAAATCAGTTACCACCCCCACACAAGCCAGCTATCACCCCGGCAATGGGAAAATTAGGTTCTTACCTTGGTAATTTTCTTTCCTTTAGTCACAGCAGATGAATCCATTAAGTGATGGGTTATGTCCGCCTACCAGCAGGTGGAGATAGAGAACACTGAAAAACCATAGTGCCCTATGGATGGCTAGCTCCATCTGCCTTCAGTATTTGAAACTTTCAAAGCACAGTGTATCCTCAAAGTAGAATAACATGAACTTTCCTCACAGCGAACGAATGCCTCAGAACAGGAGCAATAATCACGCAAAGGAGGGACGATCTCAACCTCCTGTAACAGAACAGTAAACAGAAATCCTGAAGACTGTTTTCCAACCTTCCAATGAAGGAACATATCTGCAGGAAAAACTGAACAAAAAACAGATTCAGACAGGGGGGGGGATCATGGATTCATCTGCTGTGACTAAAGGAAAGAAAATTACCAAGGTAAGAACCTAATTTTCCCTTCCTTGTCATCAGCAGCAGATGAATCCATTAACTGATGGGATGTACAAAAGCACTCCCTAGTTAGGGCGGGAATATGCCACTCCACGAGCAAGTACTTCTGCTCCAAACTGCGTGTCCTGCTTCGCTGCAACATCCAGCCTGTAATGCCGGACAAAGGACAGCTTAGAAGCCAAAGCAGCCGCACTACAGATCTCATGAAGTGGAGTGCTCCTGTTTCAGCCCACGAGGAGGAAATCGCTCTCATGGAATGCGCTTAACCGCGTCAGGTGGAGACTGCCCTGCCAGCAGATATGCAGAAAAAATGACTTCTTTGAGCCAACGGGCTATAGCGGCCTTAGACGCCGGAGACCCTCTTCGAGGACCTGACAACAAGACAAAAAGGTGATCAGAGGTCCTGAAGTCGTTTACATTTGCAGATACTGCAAGAGAGCCCTGCAAACATCCAGAAGATGTAACTGCCCAAAAGATTCCGGAAACTCCTCCCTAGTAAAGGAGGGCAGATAAATGGGCTGGTTTAGGTGAACCGCTGAAACCACCTTAAGCAGGAAAGAAGGTACCATACGTACCGTTACTCCGGACTCTGAGAATTGTAAGAAAGGGTCTCGACAGGATAGCACCTGGAGCTCAGACACCCGTCTCGCCGATGTCATGGCTACCAAAAAGACTGTCTTTAGAGTCACATTCTTCTCCGAAGCTCGCCTCAGCGGCTCGAAGGGCGAACACTGGAGAGCCTTCAACACCAGCCCCAGGTTCTGCGTTGTCTGCGTTGATAATCCTGGGACATGGGAGACCATCGTTGAAGCAGGGCAATCTGCAGTGGTCTCAAGTGCACTCTCGCCCATGGCACTACCTCCAAGGTGGCCATCATCGACCCCAGCAGCTGGACCAAGTCCCAAGCTCGCGGGCGAGACATCCGCAGGAGCAGACGGACCTGATTCTGAAGCTTGTACTGCCTTTGGTCGGGTAGAAAGACAAACCCCGAGGCCGTGTCGAACTGGACCCCCAAATATTCGAGAGACTGAGAGGGGGTCAGGTGACTTTTGGGTATATTGACGACCCAACCTAGAGATTGCAGTACAGAGACCACTCTGGCTGTGGCCAGATGACTTTTGTCTGCTGAATCTGCTCAGATGAGCCAGTCATCGAGGTACGAGTGAACCCAGATACCCTCTCGCCTGAGAAAGGCAGCTACTACCACCATTACCTTGGAAAATTTGCGGGGAGCTGTGGCGAGGCCAAAAGGCAAGGCCCGAAACTGGAATGTTTTCCCAACACCGCAAACCGGAGAAACCGTTGATGCGGGGTCCAAATAGGAATATGCAAGTAAGCTTCTTTTAGGTCCAGAGACGTGAGAAACTCTCCTGGCTGTACCGCCGCAATGACGGAGCGCAGGGTTTCCATGCGAAAATGCCGCACTCTTAGTGCCTCGTTGACTGACCTTAAGTCAAGGATCGGTCGAAAAGACCTGACTTTCCGAGGCACCACAAAGTAAATGGAGGCCGTGTTCGGCGGGAGGCACAGGGATCACTGCCCCGAGGTGCAACAAGACTTGTAAGGTCTCCTCTACTGCCGCTCGTTTGACGGCAGTACCGCATCAGGACTCCACAAACACGTTTCTCACCGGGGCGCTGAATTCCAATCGGTAACCTTCTCTGATCAGGTCCAGGACCCACCGGAGGTAATCTTGGTCCATTCCTCGAGAAAGAGGGAAAGACATCCTCTTACTGCAGAAATCGAGGAATGGACCAGCGCCCCGTCATTGCAGGGGCCGCCCCTGAACTCCAGGCCTTGAACCGGCCGCTGCGGAATGCTTGTCCGAGCGAAAGGAGTTCCTCTGCTGAAAACGGGCACGTTGAGAAAACCCAGCAGAGCGCCCCCGGGCGATACCTGCGAGCTTCACAGAAGCGAGGTCTGGAAGAGGAGGGCCACATAGAACCCCTGGAAGAAGGCCTCGGCCTATCCTCGGGTAGCCGCTGGGGCTTAGGGTCCCCCAGGTCTTTAACAATTTTCTCCAGCTCCTCTCCAAATAACAGGTGGCCCTAAAAGGGAAGCTTCACCAGCCTGTGCTTAGAGGCCATGTCAGACCCCCAATGCCGTAGCCATAGAAGGCGGCGGGCCGCAACCGCCACAGACATCTATTTAGCCGAAGCTCTGACCAGATCATAGAGGGCGTCAGTCAAAAATGACAGGGCCGACTCCATCCGCAGTGCAACCTCAGTGAGGGACTCCGCACCATCCACGGGCTGCTCCACTGCCTGTTGTAACCAAGAAAGGCAGGCCCGGGCAGCCCTTACGGCGAGGCCTGATATTTCAAAAGACCGTTTCAACACAGATTCAAGCCGCCGGTCCTGCATGTCTTTCAGGGCAACCCCTCCCTCTACGGGGAGGGTGGTCCTCTTAGTCACCGCCGTGCCCAAAGCGTCCACTTTAGGCATCCCCAAAGGGGCCAAGAGCTCCTCACTTAGAGAGTAAAGCTGACCCATAGCCCTGGCCACTTTCAAAGGCCCATTGGGTTCAGACCATTGAGCTGAAATAAGCTCTTGGATGGAGTCATGCATAGGAAAGGCTCGAGCAGGCTTCTTAGTACTCGCAATCCTCGGATTACCAGAGGAGGTGTCGCCTTCAGCAGGATCATCAATTGAGAGGGCCTGCAAGGCGTCAGAAATGAGCGCTGGCAGCTCATCGCGGTGGAAAATCCTCACTGCATTGGGATCATCCAGATCCGGTGGCAAACCGGCACCTTCCTCTGGCTCATTAGACCAGGAGGCCCTGCCTGAACCCTAAGAATCCACACCGCCCGACCCCGGGGTGGGGAAAGAGAAGTGCGCCACTCTCCGACGGGGAATTTACCCGTCTATGTTTAGCGTCCTTCCAATGCTCGGGGGAAGCAGACAGCCCCAGGCCATCAACACCCGGGGTGAAACCAGGCAGCAGCACAGTGTCAGACACCTGCGGCAGAGCTCTTTTCAGCATGAAGGTTTTATGCATTAAAAGCACAAACTCCGGGGAGAAAAACTCACCCTGACGCTCCCTCTCCAAATTAGGAGAAACAGGAACAGGAGCTCCTCTGGCAGCCTCTAACCGAGGCGTCCCCCTGCCCTCAGACTCCTCCGCAACAGTGAGGGTCGAGACATGCGGCGCTTCCAAAATGGCGCCCGCTGCCAGCTCCATTGAGTGGGAAGAATCATCGCTCGCCATGCTCGTACTAGCTCTAGCGTCTAAAGAGCATGTCTTACAGAGCCCTGCTGCTAATCTACGTTTACCACAACGGGAGCAGCGTTTAACTGCTTCAGCAGCCATCGTCCGACCAGATGGAATTATATAAGTAAAATGGCGGTTTTGTGCCAAAACTTACCCCGTTCGGAACGGTGTCCGCAGGTCCTCCCTGGAGGAGCTGGGCACCACTCTCACCTCAAAAGACCGAGTCAAACGAGCTCCGGTCAAGCTGCCCACTGAAAATAGCCTCAGAATAAACACGCAGAATCCATGCGTACTCCTTTTTTTTTTTTTTTTAACGCTGTGAGGAAAGTTGGAGGCAGGCAGCAACAGAGGTACTCCGGTAGGCAGGGGGATGGGTAAGGCAGGGAAAGGGCTAACCTATATGCCTTCAAAGTGGGCACCACCAGCCGCACCACCAGCCACAACACCCCAGCTTCAACTGGCAAAGCACAGGAGCCACCCCAGGCAGAATTTTTCCAGGAGCTGATCAAGCTAGGTTCACACCTGCTGGGAGATAGAGAAATAGAGGCAGATGGAGCTAGCCGTCCACAGAGCACTATGGTTTTTCAGTGTTCTCTATCTCCACCTGCTGGTAGGCAGACATAACCCATCAGTTAATGGATTCATCTGCTGATGATGACAAGGAACAGTGAATCCCTATTTTTTCATCCCTTACAAGCCAGTCAGTTCAAACCTTCAGCACCAGGAATTCTTGGCTTTACACTTGGGACCCCGGCACTGGGTCTTAGTTTTTGTCATTGCATTCCTTGCATGTATTTGAAAATCTTGTGTTTTTGGCACTAACAACATTTGAAGGGTAAGCTTAACTACTTAAATAATTTTTCAGGAGGGAGAGACCAAAAGACCTCAGTAGTCTCTGGCAATTGAAGAACTTACCACATTACAATGAATGACACTGGATTCTGATATGGCAAAAATATTGTTCACCTCAAAAAGTAATGTGGTGTGTAAGTTCTTCAATTGCCAGAGACTACCGATTTCTTTCCCTACTGGAAAATTATTTAAGTAGTTAAGCTATCCTTCAGTTAAGTTTGTTGTTGTGATACATGATTTTATACTGGAGGCAGCATTCCCTTTGCTTTTGCCTATGTGACCTTTTTGATGCTAAGCAATTATTGGATTTTGTAATATCTAAAGAGATAATGGATCAGACATTATGTAATATCTAAAGACGTGGTGAGGATCCAGACATGAAGTAACAAGTATATATCACTGTAGTGGCTGACTTGAATAAACCTGATGAAATGAAGGCACATCAAGTAGCTGTCATTCTACAATATGTCACTTGAGTTTGTTTTGGAAGACAAACTTGAGTGTGACATCGTAGAATGACCCTCCTTGATGTAGCTTCAAAACATGGCTCATGTCATTCGGTCTGTTAATATTTAACAGTTAGTTAAATAGACTACTACTTGGCGCAATGATCAACAGGCATTCTATGCATGACCAAATCCTACAGATGGCAATGGTCAGTTGGCAGAGAACAAATATGATTATACTGCTACTGTGCCCAACAATACACCTACAAGTAAAATGATAGGGTGAACTGTTTTACTTCCACTACTTTATTCAAACTCTAAGGTGACTATTGAAACTCATATCAATTCTAGAAAGACTGGTGGCATTATTATTTGTTGCAAAGAAATTCCAGCTAATATGAAGAAAGTTCTATATTGATAGCACCAGCTGCACTTAGCAACTTGTGTTCCTCAGGACTTACACATTCTCTGAGGATTCAGTTTATAAATGGTTACCAGGAAACTGGGCCACATCCTGCTGTGTAGATAGTTTGGCTCCCAAAATCTGCATTTTATTTGTAGCATTTATATTTATTTGTAGCATTTATACCCCGCTGTTTCCCGCTCGATAGCAGGTTCAGTGCGGCTTACAAAGTATGGTACATAGTATCACAGAGATAACACAAAGTATGGTACAAAGTTATTACAGAGATAACATAGTTATTTAGAGTAAGTCAATAGGAAGAGATGTGGGGGAAAGGATTGGAGTATGGGTAGTGCTAGTGGTATGGATTAGGTTCAAGAATTAAGTTGGGTTGTTTGGGTAGGCTTGTTTGAAGAGGTAGGTTTTCAGCAGCTTTCGGAAGGGTAGGTGTTCACTGGTTGTTTGGATGTGTCGAGGTATGGCATTCCAAAGTTGGCTGCCTATAACGGAGAAGTTGGATGCATAGTAGGTTTTGTATTTGAGGCCTTTGCAATTGGGAAGATGAAGATTGAGATATGTTCGAGAAGATTTAGACCCGTTTCTGGCTGGAAGATCGATCAAGTTGGTCATGTAGCTTGGAGATTCGCCATGGAGGATCTTGTGGATCATTGTGGGGGCTTTGAAGTATATTCGTTCCTTGATAGGGAGCCAGTGAAGTTTTTCACGAAGTGGTGTTGCGCTTTCAAATCGTGATTTGCCAAAGATGAGTCTGGCTGCTGTGTTTTGGGCGGTTTGGAGTTTTTTCATGATTTGGGCTTTTCAACCAATGAAGATGCTGTTGTAATAGTCAGAATGGGTGAGTACTGTGGATTGTACTAGATTTCGGAAAGTTTTCTGTGGGAGGAATGGTTTTACTCTCAATACCCACATCTTGAACTTCTTCTTTGTCGTGGCTTTGGCGTGAGTTTCTAAAGTTAGGTGGTTATCTAATGTCACTCCTAGGATTTTTAGATTGTCAGATATTGGGATTGTTACGTCAGGGGTGCTCAGGGTGGTTTGGAGCAGAGTAGAGTGTTGTGAAGAAATGATTAGGCATTGAGTTTTTTTCTTTGTTAATTTTCATCTTGAAAGCGTTGGCCCAGGATGCTAGGATGTTCATGGCAGTGATTATTTTCTCCGAGATTTCTGTAAGGTTGGATTGGAAAGGGATGAATATTGTGACGTCATCAGCGTATATGAAGGGGTTTAGACCAGATTTGGCTAGGGATTTGGCCAGAGGAAACATCATAAGGTTGAAGAGGATCGGGGATAGAGGTGAGCCTTGGGGGACTCCGCATTTTGATGACCTCGCAGACGATATTGAAGAGGTTGATTTGACCTGATAAGATCTAGTGGTGATAAAACTTTTTATCCACTTAATGATGTTTCCGCCGATCCCTAGTTTGTCCAGTAATTTTGTGAGAATAGCGTGGTCTACCATGTCAAATGCGCTGGATAGGCTGAATTGCAGAAGAAGTATTTTGTTGCCAATTGAAATTTCATGTTTGAACCTGGATATCAGGGTGAGTAATACTGTTTCTGTGCTGTGTGCAGGTCGAAAACCCAATTGTGATTCATGTAGTATGGAGAACTCTTGTATGAATTTGTTAAGTTGGGAGGCCACTCTATTTTCCATCAGTTTGATTAGAAGTGGGATGGAGGCCACAGATCGATAGTTGGTGATGTCATTCGCTGGTTTCTTGGGGTTTTTCGGTATTGGTGTGAGTAGAATATTGCCGTGTTCTTAGGGGAAGGAGCCATGTTGAAGTAGGAAATTTAAGTGGGTGGTGAGTTCCGTGATGAATCGTTCTGGGGCATTTTTCATAAGATAATTGGGGCATGGGTCCAGGTGACAGTGATAGTGATAGTGCTGAGGAGATTTCCATAGTGCTGAGGGGGATGAAATTTGTCCAATAGCAGTCTGGTGGGGTCTCTTCAACGTCGGGGTCCAGTTCATCAAGGAAAGTGTCAATATTGGTTTCATCGTGGGGAATTGTGTTGCACAGATTAGTAATTTTATCGTTGAAGTATTTGGCCATCTGGTCGGCAGATGCACATTTTGATGGTGAAGTTGTTACTGGATTCGTGTTAAGAAGATTCTTTATGATTTTGTATTGTTTTTTTTATATCTGTTCCGGTGACTGTGATTTGTTTTGTGTAGTATGTTCTTTTGGCTCGTTTGATGTCATTCTTGTATTTCTTTTGTGTTTGTTTCCACGCATTCAGGGTGAGATCATCTTTTGATTTGCTGCAAGTTTTTTCTAGTTTCCTGGTTTGTTTCTTTAGTTTTTTAAATTCCTCGTTGAACCATGGAGAGGGTTTTTTCTTTGTGTATAGGGTTTTGGAGTGTAGTGGAGCAATTTCATCTAGAATGAGTTTGCATCTATGGTCCCAAATCTGCAAGGAAGTGGTATGAGTTTGGATCTATCGACCAATTATTGTCATAGATAAGTTGCCAGAAGGTATCCTTTTCAATTCGTCCTCTGGTTTTGATTGTTTTGGGTTCCGGTGGTTTGGGTTGGTCTTTTTTCCGCCATTGTACGGCTAGGGTTGCTTTGTGGTGGTTGGACCAGGGAGAGGTGGCCCATTGGATGTCTGATAAGAGGAAGTTTTGATCTGTAGAGTGCAATTCCTCCTCCTCTTTTGTCTTTTCTAGGCCAATGTGATATTTTGTAGCTCGGGGGACATAGCTCATTTATGTTATCCAGTCCACAAGATCATGTTAGAAACTGGAAATATGTTATATCCTCTTCTCATGTAGGGGATAATTATCTTATTGGGGGATGGGATATTACTGAGGGAGATAGAGTGGCCATAATATGGTTTATCAATATGGCACAGCAAGAGCTATACAAATAAGGCACCTGTCACATACTGAATGCTTTGTGAATAAAACCACAGATGGGATGGGCCATCATATCAAAAGAAATCAAACAATCCTACAAAACAGAGCCACAATAGTTACATTCCAGCCTCTAAAGAAAGAGTATGTGCTCTAACTGGCGATGAAAGCAGCTCTTTTATGCCTGTTCACAGCCAGGACACAGAGGATGATATTAATGTGGCTAAAGCCAAAAAACATGGCACAAATGGTAAGTATGTGCCTAGCTGGTTAGGGAAGTGGGGTCAAACTTTCCTATGATAGTCATATTTGTCTTGTGTGTGTTCTTTCTTATTAAGAAAACAGAAGTCGGCATAGATTACGGCACAAATATATTATGATCAGTAGAGCTTTGATAATCAAGGGGTAAATGCAGGAAGAGAGACATAAGGATTCACAGAAAGATTAAGCAGTGATTTACAGAGCTGCATTTATTTTTTCAGAGTAGAACATGACCTGCAGCATTTTACTTAAACCAAACAGAAAACATGAACCCCCATTAGTGTAAAACCAATGTGTAAAGCAGAGCGCCCCCACCTATGAGTGCATTACTTTGCCTCAGAATTGTTAAGGGGTGCCAGGAACCAGTGATCATCACTTTAGGAACTAGGGGACACACCCTTGTATGTGGGTTTCTTCCAATTGCCTGTATACCAGACAAAGTGTCTGCATTTGTTATACTAAACAAAGCCAAGAAACTCTTTCTTATTACTTCAAACTTCACTGTTCATATGTGAGTTATTTGCTTTGTTTTTTTCTGGGGTGGGTGATCGGAAGTCAAATCTTGATATCTGCCAAGTTTTATTTGTATACATACTATTACTGGAGTCACTGGATGATTCATTTGTTTTCTCTCTTTCTTACAATGTTAAATTTTGACTGACTTTTAAACGATTTTTTTTAGTTCAAGTATTAATGAACAGGCTTCTAAATTGTGATTTTATATAATATCTGTACTTCAATTCATTAAAGCAGAACAATGGCAGCATTGAGCACTCTGACTCTCTAAAATACAGGCAACATCGAACCTCTTGTTGGACAGTCTTTCCATCTTACTTTCATGACAAAGTCAAACTCGCAGCCATTCAGTTTAGTTCTGTCATCTGGAAACAGTAGTTCAAAGATGACTAGGTAAAAAAAAAGTCCAGTTTCACTTACCCTGAAACTGAAGTTGATTTTACAGGTGCAGGAAATGGAGTAATGTTGTATGTATACTTCTCTCTTAATTCTGACAGTTGTGGGAATGGAAACTGAGCCATAGAATAAACTGTCTAAGAATAAAACAAAATAAGCTTCTTCAAATACCACTTAGTGATTATCTGCAATGTACAACATAGTAAAATTATACAGACTACATTCAAGAAAACATTTACATATTTACAATGAAAATAAACTTTTTAAGTCAAGAAGATCAGATACTTCTGCAGGGAACGTTATCAGCATCATAAAATATAAAATTACAGTTTTAATTTAAACATTTCTTTGAGATTATACGTAACCAGCATCATTCTTTTAATCAATTAAAATAAAATCTTACATTTTTATGCAATTACTTGCACTGAAGTATGAAAATAAATATATCAAAAGTGCAACCAATCCAAGGACTAGACGGGGTAAAGACTAACAGGATATCACAATACAGCCTGACAACGAGGCTTACAATGACAAAATGGCTATCCCAATGCATTGTAAAATAACCAAAAACAGCAAAAGGATGAAGTACTGTACCAATATCATTAGGTTTTCCAAAAATAGTCTATACACATTTTTCTGTAAAGCTAAGTCATCTAGATGCCTTGTGAATCTTTGTTATATTTGAATAACTAGTAAGAAAGGCCTGTTTCTCAATCAAATGAAACAGGCGCTAGCAAGGGTTTTATCTATTTGTGTTTGTTTTGACCTGAACTGTTTTAATATATGTTTGCTTGGTTTTTTTTATTGATAGTTTGTAAAAGTGCAACACAGTACAGTGAAACAGTGAATTTATTATAACAGTCATATTTGTGTTTTTTACATTTGGTGTTACTTTTTTTTCTCTGTCAGAATGACAGGGGGGAGGTTTTAGATGTTGCATGAGTGTGTGTGTGTGAGACAGGGGAGGTTTTCTGTCAGGGTGTTACTTTTTTTTTCTCTGTCAGAATGACAGAGGGGTGGGGGAGGTTGGAGTGATAGGTTTGTTGAATTTTTTGTGGGGCTGAAGATCGCGTTTCCTGTTACCTGGTTTGCAGTTGTGAATCTTTTTTGTGTGGTTGCCGTTTTTTAGTGGCAGCAGGCTGGCTGACTGGCAGTTTCTTGTTGTTTCATTGGGCGTGCTGCAGGTGGGCTCGAAGTGCTGGGTGTTTTGACAGTGTTGTTTTTTTTGCCGGCTTCCGCTTTTGGCTTGCAGCGGTTGGGCGGGCGATCTGGCAGTTTATTTGGGTTTGTTTTTTTCCCGGGGCGGGCTGCAGCTTGTCTCGCACTCCTGGGTGGGCGGGCTGGCATTTGCATGCGCATTCCTGTGTGGGCTGGCTGGCATGCTGTATTGCGCTGCCTAGAGGGAGATGTGGGCGCTGAGCTGGGGACCATGGGCTGCACGCTGTAGGAAGCGTGGGGCAGTAGCAGTGGCAACAGCCCTTGGCGCGTGAAGGGTTTGAGGCGGCACAGGAGAGAGCGGCTCGTGAGCCAGGGAGTGTTCCTCTGGTTTTTGCCCTTTTTTTTCTTTGTTTTTATTTTCCCTGTACATTCGATGAAGCTGCCTGGGCCCGCACTGCTGTTGCTTGGGCTCTCTGGATGACGTCATCCAAGGCTTCAGTCCCAGGCACAGCCAATCAGAATGGAGGCATGGATCCAGGCAGCTTCATGGAACGCTCATGGTGCAAATTATTATATAGGATAGTGGCAGTAAATGTGCGGTAGTGAATTTGTTTCTACTATATTATTTGCAATTAGTGCTGAGGCCAAGACTCCAGGGGTAGTGCTCTGCAAGTAATGGAAAATATTCACCCCCAAGGATTCTCAAAAGAGAGACAATACCAGTAGACGAAAAAAATCATTTTTTCTTGAAAAAAATCTTAAAGGTCAAAACTTAAATCACTACATGCAGAAGTATCATAGGTAGACTAGCATTTCAAAAATTCTCAGACACCAAAAACAGTAAGATTCAACATTAAGCTTAATCAAGCTGTACTAATAGACATGCAATTCATATACTCCCAATAAAAACAGCAGCAGAAGCATGAAAGGTATAGAAAGATGAACAAAAATGAGACATAAAAATAAAACATTTATTAAGCTGTGCTAGCTGCTGCCGTGTGCTAATGTCAACACAGCCCATTCACTTAGTAAACGGGGGTGGGGGGGTTAGAACCGTTAGATAGAAGCTAAAGCAATTCTGTAGGAAACTTAGGAAGAGTATTAGTGCAGTTAAAACACTACAAAACTATTATTTTCACTACACAATACTGTATCTGATTTCTGTCATATTAAATAGATACATATATGAAAGTTATGACCTCACTGAGTTTAGTTATATTTTGTCAGATTTAAATTTGCCTATTTTAATAGATTTCCAGTCTACAGTAACTAAGATGACCAGCACTGAACAATATGCATGAAAAAGGGGAGTTCTTGATGAAAAACACTAAATACGTATTTTTAAAATATTGATATTATATGATAAAAATTCTTACAGCGCACAGTACATTTCTTCTTCTTCATCCCCTAGGACAGTGGCTCCCAAACCTGGTCCTGGAGGCACACCAGCTAGACAGGTTTTCGGATATCCACAATAAATACTCATGAGAAAGATTTGTCTGCAGTGGAGGTGTCTCCAGGACCAGGTTTGGGAATCACTGCCCTAGGACTAAAGTGACTGTTATACTTATTTGGCTGCTGTTCAACCAAGCATACCACATGCTTAAATAATCAAATGAACTGTCCTCTTACATAAATACAATTCATATGAAAAGACAGGTATCATTTTTCTCAGGGTTAACCCACTGGCTCAGAGATTGTCTGCTTTTAACAATAAAAAGCTGGGACTTCACTAAAGTAAGTTGGGAGGTGATACAATACAGAGCAGGGCTTTTCAATCTACTCCCTGAGACACACCAAATCTGTCTGGTTTTCAAGATATCCACAATCAACATGCATGAGACAAATTTGGTGTGTTCTGAGGACTGGGATAAGAGCCCCCAAAGTAGAGGAAAGCTTGCTGGGGCAATTGAGTATTAAAGTTTTAACACACTTCAGACCTAATTCTGACTGAGCTAGAAGCCTGAAGAAATAAAAGAAAACTGCCGAGTCAGAAAAATAATCTTGCTGACTATCCTTATCAAGTTAATCACTTGTTTTTACTTATTTTACTTTCTCGTTTACATGATTCATACAATTTAATAAATGTATTGCACTATTAGTATTCTACACAGCTGTATCAAACCTCAGAGCATCCTTACTTTCTTTAAGCCTGAAACAGAACCAAATTACACCTTTTTTTAAAAACTGTTTGCCAACCTGCATGAGTTCATTGCTGTCAATCAGGTTGTCTTCCAGCATCTCTTGGGTTAGCCTTCCCATGGTGCTATAGAACTCATCTGCATTCTCACAGCATTCAATCTGCCTGCATGAAAAGCAGATAGATCAAAACACAAAAATACCTACTATTTTGGCAATGCTACTACACGATAAAAGAAAAAAACTTAATACTATCTAGCACTTTGGAAAAATGAGTTCTTTTGGGAATCATGCATGCATGTCTTGACTAAGGGGACCTTTTACTAAGCTGCAGTAAAAAGGGCCCTGCGCTAGCTGCGGGGACCATTTTTGTCGCACGCCGAGAGCCTTTTTACCGCAGCAGGTAAAAAGGCCGAAAAAAAGACATGGCCATGCGGTAAGATTGATCTTACCACGTGGTCATATGAGGGGGGGGGGGGGGGTGAGAACTTACCACCACCCATTGAGTGGGTGGTAAGGGCTCCTGCGCTAACCAGGTGGTAACTGGGTAGCACGTGGCACTGCCTGATTACCACTGGGAAACTCCCTGTGAAAATACTTTTTGAATATTTCCGCTAGCGTCGGAAATGCCATGTACTGGTGGGACTACTGCTGGCGCCCATGTTGGGCAAGCAGTAGCTCCAGATTGGCAAGCGGTAAGCCCCCTTAGTAAAAGGGCCCCCAAGTGCTGCTAGTTACTGAGATTTATTAATTTTAACTATTATCAATGTACAGATATTTACCTACAATTTTTTAAAAGGAATTATAAAAGGTACATTCTAAATACATAAGCCTTCAGATATAAAGAGGGCAGCTTTATAACAGGGTTCCCATAAAACACCCATAATTGTTTGTACCTTTATAAAATAGGTTGCCAGAACTACTCTCAATAGTGCACAAGTTTTAGACTCTGAGGCAAGTAGATACATGTATACTGTGTGCAACCGTGCATACTTTACATAGTTCGTGCACACCTGAGAACTCTACCCTGGGGCACACAATAGGCAGAGCAGGTAATGTCCACATGTGGCCACAAGCAAATATACATGTTTTCATCAGCAAAAGCACTTCCACATGCTTATATACCTATGTAATTTTAAGTTGCCATTTTCCACATACAAAACATTGTTTACATACAGAAAATCTATCATAAATGTACCCACAAAAATATTATTTAGAATTGTATGGATTCAAGTTTAAGGTGCTCATCCTGACCTGTAGAGCATTTACACTAGTACATCAAAACACGTAGCTGATCTACTACTCATTCCTCACATCTCCTTCCAGTCACTTCATTCTAAGAAAGCAAATCTTATGGTAGCTCCTCATAAGAACATAACTGTTACCATACTAGGGAAAACCGAAGGTCCATCAAGCCCAGTATCCTGTTTCCAACAGTGGCCAATCCAGGTCACAAGTACCTGGCACGATCCCAGAACAGTAAAACAGATTTTATGCTGCTTATCCTAGGAATAAGCAATGGATTTAATCAAGTCCATCCTAATAATGGCTTATGGACTTTTCTTTTAGGAAATTAACCAACCCTTTTTAAAACCTTGCTAGCTGCTTTTACCACACTTTCTGACAACGAATTTGTTGAGTGAAGAAATATTTTTTCCAGTTTGTTTTAAATTTACTACTTAGTAGCTTCATTGCTTGCCCCCTAGTCCTAGTATTTTTGGAAAGAGTAAACAAATGATTCACATCTATCCATTCCACTCTACCCAGTATTTTATAGACCTCTATCGTATCTCCCCCTCAGAGGTCTCTTCTCCAAGCTGAAGAGCGCTAACCATTTTAGTCTTTCCTCATAGGGAACTTGTCCCATCCCTTTTATTATTTTCATTTCCCTTCTCTGTACCTTTTCTAATTCCACTATATCTTTTTTGAGATGCAGTGACCAGAATTGCACATAGTATTCAAGGTGCAGTTGCACCATGGAGCAATACAAAAGCATTATAACATTCTCATTTTTGTTTTCCATTCCTTTCCTAATAATTCCTAACATTCTATTTGCTTTCTTAGCTGCCGCTGCACATTGAGCAGAGAGTTTCAACGCATCATCAATGACGACACCTAGATCTTTTTCCTTGCATCACGAAGATATGTTTTGGATTCCTCTTTTCCAAATGCATCACTTTGCACTTGCTCACATTAAACGTCATCTACCATTTGGATGCCCATGGGCTCATTTTCGAAAGAGGACATACATCTTTCGACATAAATCGGAAGATGGACGTCCTTCTCCCAGGGACGTCTAAATCCGTATAATCGAAACCCGATTTTGGACGTCTCCAAATGCAGTCCGTCGCAAGGATGGCCAAAGTTCAAGGGGACGTGTCAGAGGTGTAGAGAAGGCGGGACTTGGGAGTTCCTAACACATGGACATCCTTGACCCATAATTGAAAAAAACAAGGACGTCCCTGACGAACACTTGGACGTTTTCACCCGGACGTGTTTTTATTACGACTAAGGTACAAAAAGGTGCCCAAAATGACCAGATGACCACCGGAGGGAATTGGGGATGACCTCCCGTTACTCCCGCAGTGGTCACTAACACCCTCCCACCCTCAAAAACATCTTTAAAATATGTCCTGCCAGCCTCTATGCCAGCCTCAGATGCCATACTCAGGTCCATGACAGCGCATGCAGGTCCCTGGAGCAGTTTTAGTGGGTGCAATGCAGATGCCCCCCCCCCACTGTTACGTTTGTGGAGGAAACAGCGAGCCCTCCAAAACCCACCAGAAACCCACTGTACCCACATCTAGGTACCCCCTTCACCCGTAAGGGCTATGGTAGTGGTGCACAGTTGTGGGTAGTGGGTTTTGGGGGGGCTCAGCACACAAGGTAAGGGAGCTAAGTACCTGGGCGCGTTTTATGAAGTCCACTGCAGTGCCCCCTAGGGTGCCCAGTTGATGTCCTGGCATGTCAGGGAGACCAGTGCAGTACAAATGCTGGCTCCTCCCATGACCAAATGCCTTGCATTTGGCCGTTTTTGACATGCACGTCTTTGGTTTCAAAAATCACTGAAAGTCAGAAACGTCCATGTCTAGGGACATCCAAATTTAAGGCTCTGATGGTATTTTTGAAACGAAAGATGGTTATCCATCTTTTTTTTGAAAATACAGGTTTCCCTGCCCCTGGATTTCACAGTTTTGCAAGGACGTCCAAATTGCAACTTGAACACGTCCTCTTGTTTGCAATTTTTCACAATCACCTTGTGATTTAACAACGTCAAATAACTTTGTGTTATCAGCAAATTGAATTACCTCACCAGTTATTCCCATCTCTATATCATTTATAAACGTCTTAAAAAGCACAGATCTGAGCACAGACCCCTGGGGAATCCTATCTACCCTTCTCCATTGAGAATATTGACCATTTAACCCTACTCTCTGTTTTCCATCTTTTAACCAGTTTTTAATCCACAATAGGATTTCCTCAGGAATCTTTCATGGGGTACTTGTCAAATGCCTTTTGAAAATCTAGATACACAATATCGACTGGCTCACCTTTATCCACATGTCTATTCACCCCTTCAAAGAAATGCAGCAGATTGATGAGGTAAGATTTCCCTTGACTAAATAGTCTCTACTATTTTGCCCAGCACCTACATCAGGCTCATCAGTCAATTTCCCAGGTCACTTCTGGAACCCTTTCAAAAAATTGGCGTTACATTGGATGCCCTCCAATCTTCTGGTACCATGCTTGACTTTAAAGATAAGTTATATATTACTAACAATAGCTCTGGAAGTTCATTTTTCAATTTTATTAGTACTCTGGGATGTATAACATCAGATCCAGGTGATTTGTTTTCTTCAATTGTCAAATTGCCCCATTACATCTTCCAGCTTTATAGAGATTTGCTTCAGTTTCTCCAACTCATCAGCAGTTAATACCATTTCTGGCACTGGTATCTCTCTCACATCTTCCTTGGTGAAGGCCGAAGCAAAGAATTAATTTAATCTCTCCGCTATGACCGTGTCTTCCCCGAGTTCCCTTTTTACCCCTCAGTCACCTAGAGGTCCAACTGATTCTTTTGCTGGCTTCTTGCTTCTAATATATCTAAAAATGTTTTTATTATGGGTTTTTGCCTACAATGCAATCTTTTTTTCAAAGTCTCTATTTTCCTTCCTTATCAGCGCTTTGCATTTGACTTGCCATTCCTTATGCTGTTTCTTATTATTTTCAGTCGGATCATTCTTCCACTTTCTGAAGAATTTTCTTATTACAGCTAAAAGAAAATCCTTCAGAAAGTGGAAGAAAGACAGCTGAAGAGTAGCAAATCACCTGGATCAGATGTTATACAGCCCAGAGTACTAATAGAATTGAAAAATGAACTTGCAGAGCTATTGTTAGTAATACATAACTTATCTTTAAAATCAAGAATGGTACCAGAAGATTGGAGAGCATCCAATGTAACGCCAATTTTTAAAAAGGGTTCCAGAAGTGATCTGGGAAATTATAGACTGATGAGCCTGATGTAGCCGGGCAAAAAAGTTAGTAAACTTCCTTCACCTCAATTCTGAACCATGACAGCTGTTATTTGGCCTTCCTTCTTCCTTTTATAATACATGGAATCTATATGGTCTGGGCTTCCAGGATGGTAGTTTTGAATAGCATCCAAGCCCGATATAAATTTTTGACCTTTGCAGTTGGCACTTCTAAGGTTTTTTCTTTTAAACCATTCTTCTCACTTTATCATAGTCTCCTTTTTGAAAGTTAAATGCTAAAGTATTGGATTTCTTGTGTGTACTTATTCCAGAGCTTATATCAAATTTGATCACGTTACGATCACTGTTAGATTGTAAGCTCGGTCTGCGCCCCTTACCCATCCAGCATTTCCTCCCTCTCCTTTCTCCTCCCAACCCTTCCCCTCCCCGTCTAGCACCTTCTTTCTCCCCTCTCCTCAGTGACAGCAACACAAACTCCTCTACTACCAGACACCTTCCCCCCTCATTTCAGCCCCAGTTCCAGCCCCCCTTTTCTCATCTGCCCTCCTTTTCAGTCCCGTTTCCAGCCCCAACTCCCTCTCTCACCTGCCCCCTTTTTCAGCCCCAGTCCCTTTCTCCAAGGTTAGATAAAACAGGAGACAAAGTGATGTCAAAATCACTTAGGTTAATCTGTGTTTCCCCTTCCCCACACAGCCGTTGTTCTGCGTACACACAAAACAAAGCAAGCAAATCTATGAGCTGCTACATCCATGTTCTCATTCTTTATTGTTGGTATCATTTTTATTTCATTTCACTTATATTTTCAAACGTGCCGGCTTATGCAGCATATGGATGTACTCAGAGGAAGTATAATAATGGAATAACTTTTCATAGGTAGAGTAGTAATTTGTTATAAATCGTACTCAGTGTGTAATTTGGAGGGGCTGGTTATAGGGACACCCTAGCACTATAATATTCGTGCAGAGATTTTTTTTCTCATTGTAAAGGGCCAATAAAACAGATATCATATTATGAGAATCAGGTGCTAAAAATTTGAGTTTCTATTTATTTATTTACTTGCTTATTTATGACATTTATATTTCACCTTAAACATGAATTAGGCTGAAACCTGGCAACATTTAAAAGATTTTTCCTGTGCCTAGATCACAAGAAGAAGATGGCATGTGGGAACTTGCTCCTTTTGTTTTGTGGATTGCAGTGGTATATTATAAAAATGCATTTGCCTTGTTTAATTACTGTTTCAAAGCAGTCGGTGGATAACAAATACAAAGTTGTATAGTGATCGTATGAGGTATAAGCAGAGGGTCGGAATGGATGAAGATTGCGTGTTGTCCTGTTCGATCATAGTCATGGTGTGTTGGTAGGTGAAGAGGGTTACGTGGAGTCGTTGGGGTAGGCCTTTTTTGAAGAGGTTGGTTTTTAGTGATTTCCTGAAGTTCAAGTGGTCGTGGATTGTTTATGGACTGCTCAGTTTATGGACTACCTGAAAATCAGCCACCAAGTTCATACAAAGTTAATTATGTTCAATGGAAAATAAATCTGTTGGCTCAGGCTGCCAGCTATATGAATATTTTATTTATTTATGGCACATTTTTACCCCACATTCTCCCAAATATGCAGGAACAATGTGGCTTACACAAATTCAAGAGGATACAATACAATACAGAGAATATTCCATTATTGTTTCATTATTGCTACCATGTATTACATATTATGGGCATTTGCTTTAAAATTTGATTATTTTAATTTGTTTATCCAGAACTTACATTCACATGGTTTTGCTTTTTAAACCTAAAGGTGAATCCTAAGGGTGGTTGAACAATTAGGTATAAACTGTGTTGTTTCTGACTTGTTTTGGAGTGCTTTGGGTCCTGCTGATCTGTACATCTATTGTCTGGAATTTTGGAAGATGGAAATGAGAAAATAAAAATTAAATTTTGGATGTACTCTGTAGAAGTTGTTGTTTACTTTTGCAATGTGATGGATGCCTGTTCTGGTGTGTGCATGCGATAATCTTTGAATATCTACCTATACTTATGGCTATGATTTCTGAACATGCTGCATCACTAAAGGACAGACTTCTAAATAACCAGTTGGGTATATATACTAATCTCAACTTTGTTAAATGTTTCAGACATATTCGTCTAGTTTACCTTGTGAGCTGGGAGCTGTGCTGCAAATTTTCAGACTTGTGAATATCTGTGCTAGTGATTTCATCTTTTTATGCTGGAATTGTCTTGAAGGTGTTTTCATTGGAAATGTGTTTTAACCTGTGTCAAGTGTTTTAAACCTGTGACTTAATCTGGTGACATTGAATCTGATGTCTGTTTTCATTAGAATTGTGTGTTGAATCTACACTGCCAGAGACTTAATTCAATCAATTTTGGTTACATAGCATCTGGTGACTCATAGCTCTGGAGGAGGGGCAATTTTGTTTTGAGCTGGGTAGTAGAACCTATTTACCTTGTGAGCCGGGAGCTGTGCTGGGCATTTTCAGACTTGGTTTGATTGGTAACTGAGGTTACCTGTGTCCTGCTCTTAATATCTTCCTGATAAATTATTGACTCCTTTATTCTATTTCACCTCCTTTTTATTCTATCCTATTAACACAAAAAAACAAACAAACACAAAAAAACCTGTCCTTTCACTTGCAGAGGGTCTGACCCCTATAAGTTCCTTATCTGTCTCTATCCTATTGCCTATATTGCACTGTGATTTTATTTATTTAACACATTTGTACCCCACATTTTCCCACCAATTTGCAGGCTCAATGTGGCTAACATCAACCGTAAAGGCAGTCGCCAATCTGGTAACTATACAGATAACAGTGTAGAGGACAGGGAGATCAAAAAAACGGGGTATAAGGGCAAAAGGTGAAAGGGTAAAAGTGGTCAATACAGTACATTAATTTGCTGTGTTGCAGAATATAGGGACTTATGTTGGATCCTTGGGGTAAGCCTTTCCGAATAAGCTGGTTCAGTGATTTCCTGAAATTAAGATGATTGTGGATTGCTTTCACAGCTTTTGGCAGTGCATTCCATAGTTGTGCACTTATAAAGGAGAAGGTGGATGCATAAATTGATTTATATTTCAGACCGTTGCAGTAGGGTAGTGGAGGTTTAAGTATGAACGGGATGATCTGGATATATTCCTGGAAGGTAGATTGATTAGGTTTGTCATGTATCCAGGGGCTTCTCCGTAAAGAATTTTGTGGACTAGGGTGTAGAGTTTGAAGGTGATACGTTCCTTAATTGGAAGCCAATGCAGTTTCTCTCGAAGGGGTTTAGCACTATCGAATTTGGATTTTCCATAGATTAATCTGGCTGCTGTGTTTTGGGCGGTCTGTAGTTTCTTTGTAAGTTGTTCTTTACATCCTGCATATATTCCGTTGCAGTAGTCTAAGTGGCATAATACAATTGATTGTATTAGATTACGAAATACTTCTCTCGGGAAGAAAGGTTTTATCCGTTTAATTTTCCACAATGAAAAGAACATTTTCTTTGTAGTGGAGTTTATTTGGCTTTCGAGTGTTAGATTGCGATCGATTATAACACCAAGTATTTTTAGGCTCTCAGAGATAGTAAGGGTAAGGTTTGGGGTGTTTAAGGTTGAAGGTTTGAACTTATTGTGTTGAGATGAAAGGATAAGGCAGTGCGTTTTCTCAGTGTTTAGTTTCAGTTGAAAAGAATTTGCCCATAAGTTCATGGTGTTCAAACCAAGATTAATTTCATTGGTGATTTCAGACAGGTCGTGTCTGAAGGGAATGTAAATTGTGACATCATCTGCATAGATGAACAGGTTAAGGCCTAGATTGGATAAGGACTTGGCCAAAGGGATCAACATTATGTTGAAGAGTGTTGGGGATAATGGTGAACCTTGGGGGAGTCCACAATCTACTTTCCACGGTGGTGAAATGTTTGAATTAGATTTAACTTGATATGTTCTAGAGATTAGAAAGCCCTTGATCCATCTATATACGTTTCCACCAGTCCCGAAGTAATCAAGAAGGTTTAGTAGGATGTTATGGCTTACCATGTCAAAAGCACTCGACATGTCAAATTGGAGAAGAAGTATGCTTTTACCTAAGGATATTTCCTGCTTGAAGTTGGTCAGAAGAGTGATTAGCACAGTTTCAGTGCTATGAAGGGGGCAGAATCCTGATTGTGATTCATGTAATATAGAAAACTTATCCAGGTAGTCATTAAGTTGTTTGGTCACCATGCTTTCCATCAGTTTAACAAAAAGTGGGATAGACGCAATTGGGCTGTAATTTGTTTGCTTTTTTTCTTGTTGTCCTTTGGTATTGGAGTAAGATGTTACCATGATCCACACGGAAGAAACTATGTTGAAGAATGTAGTTTAGATGAGATGTTAGGTCTGCAATAAAGTGGTCAGGTGTGAATTTTAGTAAGTGATTAGGGCAAATATCCAGTTTGCAATAGGAATTGGAAAATCTATGAATCGCCTGGTTAACTGAATCAATGGTGAGGGGAACAAAGTTTGACAGGATATAATCTACTGGTTGTTCTCCCAGAATTGGATCCAGGCAAGTGATGAAGTGATCCATGTCTATGTTGTGCTGAGGAAGTGAATTGCGCAATTTTGTTATTTTTTTTCCTTAAAGTATATGGCAAGATTGACAGCAGGTGGTATATTGGTATTGACTGAGGTAAGTTAGGATCTGTTAGGTTATTGACGAAATGAAATAATTTCTTCATGTCTTTGTAGTCCGAGCCTATTTTAGTTTTATAGTAAAGCCTTTTGGACTGTCTTATTGCATATTTGTATTTTCTGTGCGTTTTTTCCATGTATTGAGTGTATGTTCATCTTTTTTTTTTTTCATGCCCATTCAAGTTTTCTGGAAAGTGTTTTGAGTTTTCTTAGTTCATCATTGAACCATGGCGTCGAAGCTTGTCTTTTAGAGGTTCTTGTTCTAACAAGGGCTAAAACGTCTAGTATGCTTCTGCATCTTTCATCCCATTCTGAGAGGTAATGTATAGAATCTGTTCGTGCTGACCATTCATTATCATATATCATTTGCCAGAATACCTTAGTGTCTATTTGGCCTCTTGTGCTGTAAGCTGTATGGTCCTGAGTACAGTGTAAACTCTTCTTACGCCATAATAGGGTTAGGTTGTAATGGTCGGACCAAGGAGTTTCCGACCAATTAATATATGTTATTCATAAGTTATGATCAATGGACAATTTATAAGAGAATAGGTCAAGTGTGTGCCCTTTGACATGGGTAACTTGCAAATGTGGCCTTGAGAGATCCCAGGAATGGAGAAAATCCTTGCAATCATGTGCACTGGTTGATTTTGGATCTTCTAGGTGAAGGTTAATGTCGCCTAATATAAGAATGTTGGAGCTGGTTACACATATATTTGAAATGGTCCTTGAAGGTAGGCAGGCTTCCATTCCAGTTACCAGGCGTTCTGTAGAATAAGATGTAGTTCATGTGACCTTGCAGGAATTTGTTAAGGATTCTAAACGAGGCAATTTCAAGATGAGATGTAATGGACTCAGCAGTAATTTTGATGATGAAATGGGAGCGATATACAAGTGCAATGCCTCCACCCCCTTTTCCAGTCCAGTGGTTGAGTTTATATCCTGGGGGGCCTAGGTCAAGAATTATGGGATCTTTTTGGTCATGAATCCAGGTTTCATTAATGAAAATTAGGTCAAGGTTTTCTGACGTAATCCAGTTTGAAATAGTTGTTGTTTTATTGATAACGGATCTGGCGTTATTTTGGTAGGAGGCATCTATGTTAGGGGATATGCAAATTTTTGTAAGTTGTCGTTCATTAGTTGGTGAATACTTGTAATGACCATTCTTTCCATTTAGTAGATGATGTCCACATTTAGGCATTCTTCCTTTGTTTTGATGGTTGTTGGTATGGTGAGAAGTGAAGCATCTAGATAGTCTATGATGGTTTTGTATAATGGGTATAATATTGTTTTCCGTAAGTGAGGTGGAAAGTGCTAAGTGAATAAATGAAAGGGAGTAGAATATTGGGAGAAATTTAACTATATAAAAAAAAAACCCTATCCTTTCACTTGCAGAGGGTCTGACCTCTATAAGTTCCTTATCTGTCTCTATCCTATTGCCTATATTGCACTGTGATTTTATATTTTTATGCTGGTATTGTCTTAAAGGGAAAGAGAAGATGGAACCTGTATCCACACGAGAGTTATCTACAGACCTCCTGCGCAAACGGAGAAGTTAAACAAGGATCTGATAGAAGATATTCAAAAGATTGGTATGAAAGGGGAGGTGCTACTGTTGGGAGATTTCAATTTGTCTGACGTGGATTGGAATGTCCCATCTGTGGAATCGGAAAGAGGTAGGGAGATTGTGAATGCCTGTCAAAGTGCCTTGCTCAGACAAATGGTGACGGAACCCAAGAGGGAAGGGTCGATGCTGGATCTAGTGCTCACTAATGGAGGTAGTGTTTCCGATGTCCGGGTGGGTGCCCAACTATGCAATAGTGATCATCACACTGTATGATTTGATATAAGGGCAAAGGCGGAATGCAGACGCACAAAGCTCAAAGTACAAGATTTTAGACATACTGATTTTGATAAAATGGGGGAATACCTGAAGAAGGAGCTGTTGGCGTGGGAAGGCGTAGGAGAAGTGGAAAAACAATGGTCCAAGCTAAAGGCTGCTATAAATATGGCGACTGATCTTTTTGTGAGGAAAGTAAACAAAAGAGAAGCAGGAAGCCTATATGGTTCTCCAAACAAGTAGCTGAAAAAATAAGCGCAAAAGAGGCTTTGTTCAAGAAATACAAAAGAACGCAACGAAAGGATCAAGGAAAAGATTATCGGATTAAACTGAAAGAAGCGAAGAGGGAAATCCAGCTAGCGAAAGCGCGAGCGGAAGAAAAAATGGCTAAAGATGTAAAGAGAGGTGACAGGACTTTTTTCAGATATATTGGAGAAAGGCGAAGAGATAGGAATGGAATTGCGAGACTGAAAGATAATGAGAATGGCTATGTGGAGAGTGATGAAGATAAAGCGAATAAGGTAAACAATTTTTTCTCTTCGGTGTTCACGGAGGAGAATCCAGGAGAAGGACCATGGTTGGCTGCCGAGGGAACGTCTGGGAATGGAGTGGATACTGCGCCATTTACGGAAGAAAGTTTATAAACAGCTGGAGAATCTGAAGGTGAACAAAGCTATGGGGCCGGATGGGATACATCCCAGGATACTGAAGGAGCTCAGAGAGGTCCTGGTGGAAACTCTAAAAGATTTATTTAATAGATCTTTAGAGATGGGAGAGATTCCGCGAGACTGGAGACGAGCGGATGTGGTCCCTCTTCACAAAAGTGGAGGCAGGGAAGAAGTGGGAAACTACTGACCGGTTAAGTCTCACATCGGTGATAGGAAAAATAATGGGAGTCGCTACTGAAAGGAAGGATAGTTAACTTTCTAGAAACCGACGGGTTACAGGACCCGAGGCAACATGGCTTTACCAAAGGAAAATCCTGCCAAACGAATTTTATTGACTTCTTTGACTGGGTGACCAAAGAACTGGATGAGGGACGTGTGCTAGATGTAACCTACTTGGACTTCAGCAAAGCTTTTGATACGGTCCCCCACAGAAGACTCGTGAATAAGCTGAAAGGGTTGAACTTAGGACCGAAAGTGGTGAACTGGATAAGAAACTGGTTGAGCGACAGGTGGCAGAGGGTGGTGGTAAATGGAATCTGCTCGGAGGAAAGGAAGGTGAGCAGTGGAGTTCCTCAGGGGTCAGTGCTGGGGCCTATTCTGTTTAATATATTTGTGGGAGATATTGCTGAAGGGTTGGAAGAAAAGGTGTGCCTTTCTGCGGATGACACAAAAATAGCCAGTAGTGTGGATACCCTGGAGGGAGTAGAAACGATGAGAAGGAATCTCCGAACGTTAAAAGAATGGTCGAGGGTCTGGCAGCACCATCCCGCAGCTAAGTATCCATTAATAAATGGTAAAGCATATCTTTATATATTCTAAAGATATAGGAGGCAAGAGAGAGCTGAAGTGCGATGATGCTTAAATAGACATATTACTTCTCCAGTTGACTCGCCAGAGTAATATGCATTTCACTGAGCACTTCTAATACTATAAAGCACAGTGTGTGTGTTTTGATTCACAGCATAGTAAAAAAATAAAAAAGAAAGATGAGTGTAGAAAGAGTACAACGGTTTCTATGTATTATATAGGTATATATTTTGAAACCAGGACGTAGTGGTACCCCAGTATTATCTCAGTAAGTTAAAATTTAATGCCAAGAAGTGTACAGTGATGCACTTGAGGTGCAGAAACCCAAAAGAGAGATACCAGATAGGAGGGGAGAGATTAGTAAGCTCGACTCAGGAGAGAGACCTTGGGGTGTTGGTGTCGGAGGATCTGAAGGTGAAGAAACAATGCGACAAGGCGACAGCCGTGGTCAGAAGGATGCTAGGCTGCGTAGAGAGGGGCATAACCAGCAGAAGAAAGGAGGTGTGGATGCCCCTCTACAAGTCGTTGGTAAGGCCCTACTTGGAGTATTCTGTTCAGTTTTGGAGGGTGGTGGATATGTGGAATGCCCTCCCGCAGGAGGTGGTGGAGATGAAAACGGTAATGGAATTCAAACATGAGTGGGATAAACACAAAGGAATCCTGTTTAGAAGGAATGGTTCTGTGGAATCTTAGTGGAGATTGGGTGGCGACGCTGGTAATTGGAAACAAAACAGGAGCTGGGCAGACTTCTACAGTCTACGCCCTGATCGTGACTGAATAGATAGGGATGGGCTGGAGTGTAAATTTTAAGGGGCTTCGATGTTAGCTTCAGAACTTAGTACAAGAACAGTACTGGGCAGACTTCTACGGTCTGTGCCCTGAGAAAGGCAAGGACAAATCAGTCGGGTATACATATAAAGTATCACATACCATGTAAAATGAGTTTATCTTGTTGGGCAGACTGGATGGACCATACAGGTCTTTATCTGCCGTCATTTACTCTTGTCTTTTAGATTGTAAGCTCTTTGAGCAGGGACTGTCCTTCTATGTTATATTGTACAGCGCTGTGTAACCCTAGTAGCGCTTTAGAAATGTTAGTTAGTAGTAGTACTATGTTACTTGCTCCCATGAATAACTGAATTCTATTATTCTCTCTCACTGTATTTTCAAATGTAAGCCACACTGAACCCGACTTTGCTTGGAATAATGTGGGATGTGTTTTTTAAAATAATCCTTTATCCTCCACCTTTTAAGACACTGCCTATTCAGCTGGATGGTGATGGCATAAGGAAAGCAAGTTTGGTCCAGTGAGACTAAATCAAAATAACCTGTTCCTTAGCTGGGCCCTAGTATTATCATAATGAAAATGCGACCATACCATGCCTCTGTGGTTATGTTCCACTAATAAGTTAAATGATTAACTGGATTTCTTGAAAGGATTATATAAACTTTGGATGCATGACTAGGGACACAAACATACACTTATTTATTCAATATCACAATTCCTCATGTACAGTCACAAAACAACCTTTTAGGGTGGATAGTGTTCACAATGAACTCCTTTTCTTATCGACCAGATAGCGATAAGAGTTTTCAGTTTTGGCAAAGTGTAAGTCATCACAAGAAGAAAATATAAGAAAACCAGTGAACTGCATTAGGGGCTTATAGCCCATTTAGTTATGTTTAAACAAAAGACATCTGCATGAAACAAAATATTTTTATTTTGACTTGCCCCTGAAACATGTTCAAAACAGAATAATCCATTTGTGTATCTAAAATGTAAACTTCAAAACAGATGAAGATGTGATTGCATATGCCCCAGTGAAAGGAGAGTTTAATTCTACTTCCATTTAATTTCAATATATTCCATCATCTTTATAAAACCAGGCTTCCCAAGGCAGATTACAACAATTAAGATAAACCCATCAGGAAATAGGATATCCTCACTAAAATTTGGCCATCTCTATTGGCTAGAACACTGTAGAAAAATGAGCACAAAATATAGAGTTTATAATTGTGTTTCTACCAGCTACAATAATTTTTGAAGCTGTTTTAGTGATATTCAATTATTTCATGATATTTATATCTACATATGGGAAGCTTTCAAATAAATTAAAAAGCTGTCCAATAAGTTTTTAAAAAATCTTCTCCTCCACCTTTTAAGGCACTGCCTATCTAACTGAAACAGCTTTAGACTTGTTACAGATGGACCACGCATAGGAAGTCCCTTATTTCTAATAATCCGTTGCCATTGTGTTTTGGTTGTACTAAAACCATGGCAAGCTCCACCTACTGGCTTCTGCTTATACAATGGACTAAATAGGCTCACTTCATCTCCTGTTTTATCCAACCTCCTTGCCTTTCTCCCACCTGCCCCTCTTTTCAGCCCCAGTTCTAGTCCCTTCTCTCACCTGTCCCACCTTTTCAGTCCCAGCCCATGTCTCTCACCTGCCCCCATTTCAGCCCCAAACCATTTCTCTCACCTGCCCCCATTTTCAGCCCCATGTTCCAGCCTTAGCCTCCCTTCTCAGCTGCTGCTAGTTCCAGTTCCATCCCCCCACCTGCCCCCCTTTTCAGCCCCTGAGTTCTAGCCTTAGCCGCCTTCTCAGCTGCTGCTGCTGCTAGTTTCAGCTCCCAGTCCCCACCTACCCGCCCTCGGCTCCCGCAACAGCCCCTTTCTGTTCCTGCTACCCTGCATTTAAATCTCTTACCTCAAAGCATCAGTGTCAGTGAAAGAAACAGACTGGCTCGGGTTGTCCCTGTGTCCCACCCTTACGGAAAGAGGAAATTACATCAGAGAAGCAAGGGCAGGACATAGTGATGGAAAGCCCAAGGCAGCCTGCTTCTTTTACTGCTGCTTTGAGATAAAAGAACGCAGGGTGGCAGGAATAAAAAGGGGGCTGTCGTGGGAGCTGAGGTCGGGCAGGTGAGGCCTGGGGGCTGCGGCTGGAATTATGAGCTGCTGGTAAGCATGGCTTATGGCTCCCTCCAAGATCAGCGTCCCCCTGCCATGCTTACCAGGTTGTGCCGGCCCTGCTCTTACACAGTGCTGTATGCACACAGGTATGTCTAGTAGCACTATAGAAATGAACAGCAGTAGAAGTATTGGGCATCCCGATAGCGAGGTTGCAATAGAGACCATAGTAGAGGTGTCTTTAAATAAAAAGCAGACAGATTTTCAAGATTACAAATCATCACTGTCAACTGCTGTATATTATGCTTTCAGGATGACAATTTATTTTTATTCATTCCACTACCATCTAGTATTCACCATGAGATTACTCATAATTCTGAATTTTACATATTAGCCCCACCACTTTGGAATTCAATTCTTAATATCAGTGGAAGAAGGGTTCCTTGCTTAGGTTGAAGGCAGGTCCTAAACACGTGTTATTTTTCTTGTGTTTGTGGAATGAGTGCATCTGTTGTGTTGAAAATAGTGGTCCATGGCAAGACCTCCAAGCTCTGCCTTCTATCTATTTTGATGAAGGATGGTATATAAAATTCTGTAATAGACAAACAAAACAAGGCAGGCAGACCATATATCGTGCTGAGAAATCTAATGAAATGAGCATCATATACAATACACCACACAGTAGAACAGTTAAGATCCAAGGATTCAAAGCCAGCCTGGAATATTCTGATTAATTTAAAACTTTATAGCTGGCAAACAAACCTCAAATTTCTCCCACCCAGACTACAGAACTGAAAAAAAGCTTAACCAGCTCTGATAACCCACCATAAGACACAGCAACCACCATAAAAAAGGAACAAAATGGAAAAGAAGCCTCATAGAAAAAAAAAGTCACAAAAAATTGTGTTAAGCATTAAGGGGACAATTCTATATAGAGAATTAAAAATGACAGAAGCGGAAGCTACCTGGCTCAGCTCCTCCATCTCCCCACCAAAAAAGCCATACATCCCAAATATTTTATGTGTTCCCGTTGACTAGAAGAAAAGAGAATTCCAAGACTATTGATTCTGAAATGGCATCGAGAATGGCTTCCAAAGATAAGGAAAAGCAGCAGGGAGCAGATTCTAAGATGGAAGCTTGATCAGCCCCGCAGAGCCCTTCAGTTAAGTTCTGTTTGGACTCTGGAAATAGTGACAGAGATGCAGGCTGAAGTGGAGGAATCAATGGATGTGAAATTGCAGCAACTGCACAACAGAACAGAGGCTGCTCACGTATGCTTGAACAGCATGGATTTGGAGATGGATGCGCAGCAACACTGCATAGGTACACTGGAGGAAAAAGCCCAGTTTCGGCTCCACATACAACGATGGAATGTAAACTCAATGATATAGAGGGCCGGTCTAGGCACAATAATCTGCGCCTGGTGGGGCTTCCTCAAGCCTTGAAGGGTGTGGAGCTTGTAGGAAGTTTGGAGAATTGGCTCATACAATCCCTAAGTTCAGAGTCTCAGTGGGGTCCTCTTAAACTAGAGCGAGCCCACAGGATGGGTGACAGAAGTGATATCGCACATCCCCATATAGTTGTGTTCTGCGTATTATATCTAGTGCACAAGCAAGCTATTTTGAAGGCTTTGCGTAAAGGTAGGACTTCACAGTTAAAGTGCACACTTAACGTAAAGCTTTTGTGCCCTTATGTGCTGAACTACACGATCAGAAGATTCTGAGCCCCTTATTTTATCTGGCACCTTTTCACATTTGTAGAGATAGCAAAAACTTTTTATTTTTATTTGTTACATTTGTATCCCACATTTTCCCACCTATTTGTAGGCTCAATGTGGCTTGCAAATGCTGGAGAGGCGTTTGCAGACTCCGGTGTAAACAAATACAAAGTGATATTGTGGTTAGATAAAATTCATGTGGCACAGCCACATTATGAAATCGTACAACGGAAGAGTTGTGTTATGTCCATTACGTACTTTAGTTTTGTTGTGTTGCAGAGATCAGGCATTTATGTTGGATTGGTAGGGTATACCTGTTTAAATAGGTTAGTTTTTAGTTTTTTCCGGAAGTTTAGATGGTCGTACATAGTTTTCATGGCTTTTGGTAATGCGTTCCACAGTTGTGTGCTTATGTAGGAGAAACTGGATGCATAAGTTGATTTGTATTTGAGTCCTTTGCAGCTTGGGTAGTGCAGATTTAGGTACGTTTGTGTTGATTTGGATGTGTTTCTAGTTGGTAGGTCAATCAAGTCTGTCATGTATCCCGGGGCTTCACCGTAGATAATTTTGTGAACCAGAGTGCAGATTTTGAAAGCTATGCATTCTTTGATTGGGAGCCAGTGTTTTGTGTTTTCAAATCGCGTTTTTCCCGAATATAAGCCTAGCTGCCGTGTCTTGAGCGGTCTGAAGTTTCTTTAAATGTTTGTTCTTTGCATCCCGCATAAATTCCATTTCTTCAAAATCTCCCACCAGCGTAGGAACTTAGCTACCTCTTTGTGCTTTGGACTTTTTATACAGAACTAGTCAGCCTGGTATTCTCCGACTTTGGGACTCTTATTTACAGCAGTTCTTTTTATTTTCATTTTTATCGGTTAAGCACATTTAACTTGAGAAAAATAGGAATTTGGAATATTAATTTGACCCTAGTTTCTTGTTACCTCCCTCCCTCGAGTTCCAGGGTCGTTGTCCCCCCCCCCCCCCGAGTTCCAGGGTTGTCCCCCCCCCCCCCAAGTTCCAGGGTCGTCGTCCCTCCATCCCTCCGAATTTTAAAAGTCATCTTGACTTACCTCGTCGGGGTTACGGCGGCCAGCAGCAGCGGTAAAAAGCGTGCAGGCTCGGCGCTTACTTCAGTTTTCCCTTCTCTCTCTCTCCGCTCTGGTCCTGCCCTCATTTCCTGTTTCCGCAAAGGCGGGACCAGAGCGGAGAGAGAGAGAAGGGAAAACTGAAGTAAGCGTGGAGCCTGCACGCTTTTTACCGCTGCTGTCGGCCGCCGTAACCCCGACGAGGTAAGTCAAGATGACTTTTAAAATTCGGAGGGATGGAGGGACGACGACCCTGGAACTTGGGGGGGGGGGACGACCCTGGAACTCGGGGGGGGGGGGGGACGATGACCCTGGAACTCAGAGGGAGGGAGGTAACGAACTTCCGGTGGATGAAACATTGGGGGTGCTCGAGCACCCACAGCACCCAGGGAGTCGGTGCCTATGGTGGAAGGGGTCTTTCCTCTGAAATGGGAAGAGGGATCCTTCTGGTATGGGAATACAACTGACTCCTGATACTTGGCAGCTTTATAGAGTCAATGTAAGTTACTAGCGGATACCAGACATCAACTAGAGTGTTGTAGTTACTCCTGCTTAGAGTGCTGTGGTAGGATTTGCTTCTTCTGAGGCATGCTTTACCTGAATTCTGCTAGGGGTAAAGCAGAAGCCCAAGATGAAATTAGAGGATTTATTGCAATTAGAATCAGAGAGGTTTGTGGTTACCTGACTTACAAAGTGTGTTTACTTAGCACCTTAGAAATTGAATGTTGGATAGAATGAGAATTTTTTCCTCCCTGGCATTTTACTTATTACAGGCCCACAGGAAACTGTTACCACTCCACATTAAGAATAGTGTTCTGCTGTGACTGTTAGGAGCTGTGTGGCATTTTCTAGCCACCTTATGGAATCCAAATCCCCACATTAATGACTTGCTGCCACTTAGAGGTAATGCAGAGTTTAGGCTGGAGATGGAGAATGAGGTGTTTTTGAGATGGGCTTAGGGTGGAATAAATTTTGCTGGACACCTCCTCAGAGAAGATGGTTAGTTTCTGACGTATGCAATGCTCCAATAAAAAGTATCATCTAGAGTGGGAAATCTTCTTGCTTATCACCAACTTATTCATTACCTATAAACTCTGGTGCATAAGGCTACGGTCAAGGCAAAACCACTTAGAGATTATAGCAATTTAGTGGAAAGATGGTGCAAAGATTTAGCTCTTCCTCAAGGGAGAATCAAATCTGCTACCTGGTGCATGCGATACCACAGGTAGTATACAGTGCTAATTTCAGAGAATGCCAGTTTAAAATCCTATATAGGGCATATTTTTCTCAGATGCAGGCATTCAAGTAAGGCAGAGTCAAGTGTAAAGACTGATAAAAACACTTACATACATGCATTTAGGAGCTATAGAAAGGTGAAGGTCTGCCAGGGAAAAATTGTAAGCTATTTGGCAGACTTGATAAGCCAAACAGTTCCATTCACACCATTGTTGTTACAGTTGGATACGCAAGGTGCCTATGGTGACTTTAATAAAGGGAACCAAATGTTAATACCCAAAGCTGAGGGTTTGGGAATGAAATGTATTTTGAAATATTGGACACAGGAGGATTCACCGGGGGGGGGGGGGGGGGGGGTGGATTTAATGTGAAAGCCAGACAAAAATTCCTGACAATTTGGGGCAGTTATATCCAGGTCCTTTCCTCTAGAAATCAGAAACTTAACGCGTTATGTGTCAGGAGGAGAGTGTAGAGTTGGGATTTTGGTAGTCTTTAGGGTTGGAGCTGGAAGAGGCTATGGATGGAAGGTGGGAATCTATATATGCTTGTTTCACAATGGCATGTGTAAAGCTCTTTGTGTATCTCATCCATAGAAATCGATGGGGTGGGAAGACAGGGTGGGAGAGGCTGGGTAGGGTTTAAGGCTTGGTATTAATACAAAAGTGGAGGTTTAATGAGCAGTGTAGTTGGTTATAGTGTACTGCCTACAAGTTGTGTCATGCATGAATTTTTGTTAATAAAAAAGATTAAAAACTAAAACCAGTCACTGTGCCTTAAGACTCCAGGATGGTCAATTTAACACCATTTTTTTTGAAAAGCCAGAGGGGTAGTTCAGAAAACTGTTGGCTGATACTTGCTACTGTTTTGCCCAGTACTGATATCAGACTTGCTAGCCTACAGTTTGCTGAAGTCTGATATCAGTACTGAGCAAATCAGTAACAAATATCTCAATAACACAATTACTGTCCATATGAAAAGACATGGTTTTAAGTTCAAATTTTGCTTTGAGGTCTCCACCCAATAAAATCTTACTGAAACTGATAAGGAGGTAAATTTCCCTCTAATAGTGTTACCACACCATCTCCTGACCTCCTCCATCAAATGAATTACCTTATCAGAAGCAGGAGCAGAAGCATTTAAGTATGTAACCTTCTCCTGCCACAGGCCTAAATCTTATGATAAGAGACAAACTTCATTCTACAAGTTTAAAAAGTTCACTATGAACCAGCAGTAGACAGTTTCAAAAATCAAGGCAGAATCCAAAGTAAACCATCATTCTGGTAGTAGTGCCTGTTTTCACCAAGATGGTACACTTCATCCCAACAGAAAACTCCTATCAGCCCTACACACAGCAAAGCAGTTTGTAAAGAAGCTGTGCATTTTATACTGCTTGCCAAAGCAAATAGCCAATACTGAGAATCCCAATTCACCTCAGGGGTTTGGCAGGATTTAATGAGGCTGTTAGGGATACAATTTCAGCTATCCTTGGCGTACCACCCATAAACAAACAGTAAGAACAAACCAGAAACTGGAAATGAACCTGCAAATGTTTGTGTAACTACAACTAAGACAACTGGAGTCTGCTACTGTCATCAGCTGAATCCACATACAATAATTTCATCCACATGATGACCTGGCATAAAATTTATTTTAATGCAAAGTAAGTTCACAATCTTTATTCTTCTCAATTACTAAATTAAAAGGAGGAAAAGACCTCAGAAATCCCAAGCTTATGGGAATATTAATTATCTTTCATTGGTCAAAAACCTCCCAAAAAACCCTCTTATTTCTTTCTTTTATTAATTTTGCAGGCACTATTTTTTGTGTGCTTTTACCATTTCTGGAAATTCATACTGCTGCTTCTTCCACATTCTTCAAGCACAGCACTCTTAAAACCATCTTGTATCTTAGAAGCTCACAGTGGATAACATTTGTCTGTGTTCAAATAGCAGCTACCTTCTGACCTTTAACACTTGCAGCGCTTATCATATAAGCTCTAACTTGTAAAACTAAGCACTTTGGCACTTATCTTGTAAGCTTGGGGGGGGGGGGGGGGGGGGGCATTTGGCGGCTTCTTCAGGATAAGCACTGCCCCTGAAGATGCTGTGAGATGAAATGGGGCTGGTAGCATTGTTTGACTTGGGGAAGTGGTGTAGCCAGAATGCAATTTTTAGGTGGGCCAACAGGTTGGATGGGTAGGCACTAGAGTTGCTAACTATTTGAAAAAGAAAAACAGCAACCTGATGCATCCATGCTCTGTCCCTACCCCACTCCATGCTTGACCTCTACCTCAATCCCAATAACTTCAATGAGGGTTGCAGTTCAGGCTTCAGTGGCTGCAGGCAAATTGAGAACTAAGGGAAGTACAATAGACTGCACTCTTCAGCCCCATTGAGCCATGGTCCTCCAACACACATATGGTATTGAAGCCAAACATTTCACATCCAGAGAACCTCTTGGCCCTCCACCAACAATAGAAACAGAGCACAGCAAGGACATTTCCCCATAAAACTCACCATACAAAGAAATGTTGGTTTCTAGTGTAATCTCAATAAGACAAAGTAATTTTAAAAAAGCTATAAAACAAAAAAGGTCACTGAGAACCTAGAGCAAATGTACCAAGCCAGCACTAACTTCCAAAACAAGGATCCTACCTATTATAATGGGGTCCTAAAATACCAATACATTTATCTGAAAAGCCAAATTACTACAGAATGCTATATAGAAAATACATGCTAACAGAATACCTCAGTCACACACACAGAACACAAATGCCAAATACAGAATAAGTGACCACAAGCTCTAGAAACAGAAACAGAAACAGAAACCCAAGAAACCAGACCTTGCATGTTCTACAACACCAGAGAAACAAGAAAGTCAGGCATTTCCTCTTGTGCAAAATATAAAGATGGCACATGCCAGGGATGGCATTAGGGGTTGCAACTAGGCCAACTGTGCTTGGTTCCCTGGCCAGAGAAAGCCCCAAGCTTGCTGGAAGCTGAAGGCGCAGCCTGGTAATGGACTTTGGGGTGCTCTCCTAGATTTCTGCCCTGGACCCCAGCCACATTAACACCAGCGCTGGCAAGACATACATTCCAAATCGGACATATTATATTCACAACATAGAAAATAAAATGATTTTTTTGTATCTTTTTGTTGTCTGGTCATTTTATTTTTCAAATCATATTGGTCCCAGTCTCTGGTTTCTGCTTCTCTCTGTCTTTTCTCAACTCACTTGCCAGGGTCTCCTGTCTATTTGACATTCCTCCTTTCTCCATGTCCATCATCCACCTCCCATCTCTGTTTCCCTATATTTCCTTGTCCAGTTATCTCCCCTGTGTTCATATTCCCGCATCCATCATCATTCCTCTGTGCACCTATGCACCCCATGCCCAGCATCTCCTGTGTTCCTATTCTCCCCTTTGTCTGGCATCTCCCCTCTGTGTCCATATACCCCCCTCTCCAGTATCCAGCATTGTATCTCTATTCTATATCCCCCTCCCTCCCACCCCTTGTCAGGTATTGCCCCTCTGTGCCCATATGCCATCTCTATACAGCATCTCACATTTGTGTCCCTGTCACCATGTTCCCACCTAATGCCCATCATCTCCCTTTTCTATCTGTACACTTCCCTATGTCCCCTATCTCCCTCCTCCCACACCAATGTGTCCCTCTCCTCTCTGACCCCACCCCAACCAGCTTCTCTTCCTCTCTCTTCCCTTCCCATTATGCATCTTTCTCCCACTGTAGGTCCAGCATTTGACCCCCTCTTCCTTTATCCCCTTGTCCAGCATCTCTCTCCCTTCTAACCCCTCCCACTCCCATAGGTCCAACACCTTTCTCCCTTTGCTCCAGCCCTCCTTGCAGGTCCACATCTCTCTCCCTTCCATTCAGCCATCCCCTGCATATCCAGCACCTCTCTCCCTTCCCTCCAGTCACCCCCGTACATGTCCTTACCTCTCTCCCTTTCATCCAGCCCCCCATACATGTCCAACACCTCTCTCCCTTTCATCCAGCCCCCACTACAGTCATGTCCAGCACCTCTCCCACTTCCCTTCAACCCCCTGCATATCTAGCATCTCTCTCCTTTCCTCCAGCTCCCCTGCATATCCAGCACATCTCCCTTTTCCCTCCAACCCCTCCCCACATATCCAGCGCCTCTCCCCTTTCCTCCAAACCTCCTCCACATATCCAGCATCTTTCTCCCTTCCCTCCAGCTCCCCTTGCAGTCCACATCTCTATCCCATTCCTCTAGCCCTCCCCTGCATATCCAGCACCTCTCCGCCTTCCCTCCAACCCCCTCCATGTCCAGCATCTCTTCCCTTTCCCCTCCAACCCCTGCCCCTTGCAAGTCCAGCACCTCTCCCCCCCATCAGCCCCCTTCACTCACAGGGCTAGAACCTCCAAGTCTTCCTTACCCCCCCAAGTCCAGCAGCTCCATGTCTTCCTTAACCCCCTGCAAGTCTAGCACCTCCGCATCGTCCTTACCCCCCCCCCCCCCCACAAATCCAGGACCTCATTGTCTTCCTTACCCTCCTGCAAGTCCAGGACCTCTGCGTCTTCCTTACCCCCCTTCCCCGCAAGTCTGGCACATCTCCCTTCCCTTCAGCCCCCTCCCTTTGCAGGGCCAGCACCCCACTGTCTTCCTCACCCTCTCCCATCCCCGCCACAGCGCTTGCATTTAATGCCATCGGCGTACACTGGCAGCAACTCCCAGGTGCGGCGTCCTGCTTCAGGACCTTCCCTCTGCTTCATCCCACCTGCGTAAACAGGAAGTTGCATCAGCGCAGAGGGAAGGTCCAGGAGCAGGACGCCGCATGTGTGAGTTGCTGCCAGGCATCACTGATAGCAAAGTTCAAGCACTGCTGCAGGGGTGGGAGAGGGTGAGAAACACACGGAGGTGTTGGAACTGCAGGAGGGACTGGGTCTGGCTGAAGGGATAGTGCTGAATCTTATGAGGCTGTACTTCTGGGTGGGCCTGGGCCCACCTGCAGATATGCCCCTGAGTCTTGGGGAACAAAGACTGGCCCTGTGACTGATGTTTCACTTAGTAAGATTCTCCAACTTACCACCTCTACTGCCCAGTAGGCATCTGGCTTTATCCTTGAAAGACCAAGGGATTGTAGGTCATTAGTACTTGACCACCTAAGGAAACCTCACAGCCCTGATAAGATTTGCAGGTATCAATATTTGGGGAAGATGAGGAGGGTAATACCCTTTTAGAAGGTGTCTTGCACACTACTTCAATTGATGGAACTGGCACTGGCCAACGGAATCTTAATCCTGTCATTTTCCCATGGAGGAAGGGGAAGGGGTGCTATTCCTCTTACCACTCTCCTCAAGAGGTTACTAATGTTGAAATATGGAGGGTAGTAGATAAACAGGCAGGTATGGTACCTTCTATCCTATCTCACTGTGTCAATTTACTGGAGAGATAGCTGTGAAACATTCTGTTTTGAGTGGAGAGTTGGACAATTGGTTTAAAATAGGCACCTTTTTAGATATTTCATCTAGGTGCCCTGTTATAAAATGAATGCCCTGTTATAAAATGAATCCCTGAATGAATTTTGCGACCCCATTTGGGAACCACTATAGTAAAGACTCCCTTTCTTTTTAAACATTACTATTGTGAAATCAAGCTCTATAAAATTTAATAAAGTTATTATACAAGGCTAAGAGGCTCATTTTCAAAGCACATAAACTTACAGAGTTACATAGGTGTATTTTCAAAGCACTTAGACTTAAAAAGTTATGAGGGGCATTTTCGAAAGGTCGTCCAAGTATGAATTAGGACGCCCTCGTGAAGTTGTCCAAAATCACGTAGGTATAATCGAAAAATAGTATGGAAGTCCTTAGACATTCCATTATCGCAGCGCAAAACGCCCAAATCAGGGACGCCCAAAGTGTACTAAAAAAAGGACGCCCATCTTCCAGAACCGCCAAAAGACGTCCCCAACATTCACTGTACTTGCCAACATTTGTCATATGAACGTCCTTTGGCGGTTCTATGAGAAAGACGTCCTTATTACCATACTTTGGACTTCTCTGATGTATCTGGTTGTTGTGGACATCCAGGTACAGGAAATATAAGGAATATTCATAGATGCAAAAATACAGTAACAAGGACGTGTTTCTTGCAGAACTGCTGAAGGACGTTCATCTTACTAGGCCCGCCGAAGTGAGAAACACATCCTTGTTACTGTATTTTGCACTTTTGAATATTCCTTACATTTCCCAACCTGGATGTCCGCAACTACATGCACTGTACTTGCGCAACATGCAGCTATGTGAAATATAAGGAACATACATATTTTATTGCGTATATATGAAGAGGTTCGCACACTTGATAATGATTCATATAAGGAAGACTTCGCACTTGAGAACAAGTACTCGTATAGATAAGGCCCCGCACGCATGATGATGGTCCATGCACGTCATGGACGTCCATGCCTGACAGCCGTCCACGTGCGGCCCCATTTTATATATGCTAGGATGTCCACGTGCTGGCCCGTCCATATAAGGAACTGTGCGTGTAAGGACGTCCATCAAGCATGGGCGTCCATATAAGGCGATGCATGTTTTCCAACGGTTATTCACTGAGAAACATGGCTCTCGGGCGCGAGCCAAATTTCAGCAATGCTGGAATTTTGTGCCTAGTGCACCTTTGCATGAAGCACCGGCGCATTCTTTTTAGGCACCACCACCTGCCCCCCCAGGACTGTCTCGATTCAAGCCTGGTATCAAATACGAGACAAGTTGGAAAGGTAAGTGTTTGCTTCCCCCTCCTTCCTGGGCTATCAGGGCCCCCTCCTCTAGCTACACATATAAGAGCTCCCTCAGCAATATAAGCACTAATTGTAGTCTGCATTCAAGGGTAATCAGTGATATGTGCACATGCACATTCATTAATAGAATCTATATACTAGAAAGGAAAAACATTCCCACATCCCTACAATACTGCAAACAAATGGTACTCTCTGTCCTCACGTCCACCTCAATGACATCACCTGTACCAATGTAATGTCCCCCCCCCCCCCCCCCCAACCAGTGTTGTGTGTCTCTCCTATTTGATTTCCAAATGAATTTGTGTGCTGAAGGCAAGAAGGATCATCCCCTGACTCCTGGTGTAAAACTTATATCTTGCAGAAGACTTAGCATTTGGAGGACCTCGAGTCCCCGAGGCACAGGTTCCGCCGAATAAAGCGGGAGAGGCCTGATATGATCAGAACAGTGCAAAGGCACCTCAGGGCTCAACGTATTATAAACAGGGCACCTGTACTCATTTGTAAATATATTTATTTAATAATGCAAATGTCATGTACAATATCAGTTTCCATGTGGCTAATAGGCAACTAGAAAGTCATAACACCTCTGTCCCAGATCAAGCCCTGAGGTTGCAGCTACCCTCCCATGAGTGTGGCTGCAACTTCCAACTAACCTCCTCTGAGATGAATGAGATGACATGCCTCACTTCTGTATCCCCCTTTCTGGGGTGGATACTGTTTCATGGTATTCCTGCCTGAGGTTCTACTCTTAGTGGATGTCATTGCCTCATATTAAAGTAATGTGTTCTCCCCTCCCCCCCCAACCATAGTCACAAATCATAATGCAAACATGCTGCTGACCAATGAGTGTGGTCTGCCAACACATCCTGTGTACTCTGTGTCAGACCAGCTTCCAGGGTTCCCTGTCATGTCATCTCATGCATCTCACACCCCATGGGTATAGCCCAGGACTCACCACACCTTTCCCCATCCCCCGCCTCAGGCCAGCCAGCTTCTGACCTATGCAAGCCATGTTGGATGTGTTGATCTCAAAGACAATCCTTTTACATACACAGGGCGGCAGCTGCAGGAGGAGGAGGCGGCGGAGGCCACAGCACCAGTGGCGCATCAGGAGGAGGAGGAGGCCACAGAACTAGAGGAGGCGGCGGTGGAGGAGGACCAATGGGCCAATATGCCTCCTCTGGAGGGGGAGGAGGAGGAGCACCCACCAGCCCCAGCAGCACCACTGGACAACAGTGCCGCAGTACTGCAACTCCTGCAGCAACTGGTTACTGTAATCAACCAGTTGCTGCTGGAGGTGACAGCACTGTGGCACTCTGTCGAGCAAAGGCAGGATACACACAGCTGGCTCGTGCTGCTACTGATAGAACTTATGAGAAGGGTCTTGGAGGGACAGCAGCCTCATTGATGGGACTTTTTTTGTACATAGTTTATGAAAATATATTATGATGTTGCCGTCATCTACTATGTTATGTATGTTACTATGTTACACTTTTTTCAACTACCAGGGTCTGTGTGTGTACTTTGTGCACTACATATGTGCTATTATCAAATGCTGGGGTTGATGTGAGAGGAGTCAGCAATCTGGGTGGCATGACAGGTGAACTGTGACAGAGAAACTTTGGTACATATATGTCATAAGTGTGGCCATACAGAAGGCCACCTGTTCCTTCCAAACTGCCACTCTCCAACTGCACAAAATCGCTAATGGATCTAAAGACGATTTCCCCCTTACCCTGGTTGCGTTTATTTCAGGTCCAACTAAGGACGCCCATGTTCCCACCCATGCGAAACCATTTTGCTAGGCCCATCTTGTAACGCCGCCCCTAAAATGCCCCCTGCGGGGACGACCATAGATGGGCATCCTCGCTCTGAGGACATCCTTACGGCCCTGTTTCGATTATTGGATTTGGGCGACCTTCTTTCACGGGGATGCCCATGTGCCTTTTGTGTCGCTTTTTGGACGCCCTTCTCTTTCAAAAATGAGCCTGATAGTGACCTATAGAACTTTGTAAGTCTAAGTGCTCTGAAAATGAGCCCCTATGTAACTTTGTAAGTCTATGATCTTTGAAAATGAGCATCTGTATGTTCAACAGTTTGAAAACAAAAGATTAGCTAAAAATTTCAGTTGCACTGTTCCAGTAATACAAAAGCAGTGAGTGTCCAGTAATTCCCAATCCACAAGGATAAGAGTTCTTTTAGCGGGTCATAACCTGACTTGGACCTCCAGTAGTGGGTGTATAATTATAGATCTCTTCAAACAACATTCCAGACAGAAGTTCGGTTTTCTCAAGGATTTGCACTTTTAAGAGTAAAAAATCACAATAGGAAAATCAGCGTATTCACATTCCCATTACCTGTTACTAGAATTCCTCCCCCCATTGTTCATCTGAACCACACATGCATACTTTCAAGGAGTTTAGTTTTCGACTTCTGTCACCAGGAAGCAAAGGACATATTTTTGTTGTGCAGAAAAAATTACAGCATGGTCTAGCCAAAGTGAATAAATTTAGCAATGTGCTGTTTGATCACCACCCCCAAAATACCGGCGTTTTAACTTCCATCCCATTGGAGCATGATCACAGGAAGATCAGGAATGCAACTGTCTAGACAGTGTCCACTAGCATGCTACAGCATCATCAGTTGCCAACTATGAAGCTTCTGTAGCAAACTCAAAATGTCTTTCCTAGAAAGAGAGATGAAATCATGGTGTCTAGCTGAATCCCCAAAAAGGCTCTATATTCTGCTACCATCAGGAAAGAAATACAGGGGATTCAACTCCCACTCTCCTAGAGGAGAAGAATCCAGATTTTCCAGGGATCTAAAGGAAAGTTCCTATTGACAGAATTCACATGTTGTGACTCCTGAGAAGTTAACTGGACTGCAACATTCCCCATTTGAGGATATAGATTTAACTTTAAGAAAAGGGACCTTACTCAACATATAGTTTCAATAGTAGAGAGAATTTTATAGTTGTTGCCTTAAAAAAATACTTATACTATTGTTCTGAACATATAATAGAAAACTGACCTTCCTTTGATCCTTTACCTTATTAAAAAGGAATACTAACACAGGAAGAAATTTCTGTTGCCAAATTAAAGATGGACTATACAATTATTTGAAAAAGTGTTGATTATTCAATATAAGGCAAACTTATCTCTAGACGGTAAATAGGAAAAAATAGCTGCAAAATGAAGAACTAATATATTTTCTATTGCATCATCAGCTCTACTCACAGGACTTAACTCTTCAACATGGATAATATTTTGTTTGAAAAGCAAAATCACTTACTCTCCAAGTTTTGCCCAAATAGCCAATGCCACCCTTAGGATGATCTCTGATCCTTCAAAGAATACTGAATCCCAGATCTTCAGAACTGTGTGATTAGGCAGGCAGGTAGCAAATAAGGTCAGAAACCACTGCATTGTGAACACATTTGTTAGTGGTGGCTCATACCCTCCTGAAAAAGAAGAGAAAGGTGTTATTTAGAAACCATCTCTATAATCCCAGCTGAATGCACCCAACCACAACAAGATGAAAAAGTTAACATATTATCTTAAAGAACACCAAGGTTTGGGCTAAGATAGATTTAAGATTTAATAAAGGATCATACACAATAACGCAGATTTGTATATTTTTGTTTCAATCAATTCCATTTCATTTCAGCATATTGTTAGTTAGCATACACTAAATGTAAGCCAATAGGAACAGTATGTGTTACTGTTAGTGTATGCTAAAAATGAAACTAAACAAAACAATAATAAAAAAGTGAACATTTTTGTTTTGCTCACTCTTCTTCTGAAGTGAATATACAGAATAATTCTGATGGTAATCTAATTAATCAAACTCACAAAACAATGAATTTAGGTAATCTTGTTACATATGAATAGGAATTACGTAGAAGCTTTTATTTAAATAGAACTGCAACCCATTTTGACTTTTTTAAAAAATATATTTTTATCTGAAAATCAACCAGCAACAAGACAATAACATATGTTCAGATATATCCCCTACACCCCTTTTCCTCCTCCCCATAGATGAACTGAACTTTCCAAGCTTGGTGGACTCTTATCCAAGCTGAAAGTGTACACAATAGTCTGAGAGTCATGTACCTAATTGTAAGATTAACTGTTTAAAATCCAACATGTGCCCTATGTAGTAATACTGTCCATAAAAGTTCCCATATTTGTTGGAATTTCTGCCAGCAGGCAGGATAGTTCTAACTAGCCTTGTGACATTCTATGACCATTACAATATACAGTAAATTCAGCCACTGACTCTGATTAGGTGCACTATCAATTAATCATTGTATCAAGATGACTCTCCTTGCCACCAAAAGCAAATAGTGCAGATGGGTAGGTGTACTCTTATTTGGTTTGGGTACGAATGCATCATAGCAATCAAACAAGAAAACAGTAGCTATAAGTGGGAGATGTAGGTCAAATATTTAACTTTTCCCAAAAAATATATTATATCACTGGGTATGACCAAAACATATGACCTAGAGTCACTTCACATTCCATACATTTTAGAATTGACTTCTTTGTGCTAATCCCATCAAAAATGCTCTGTAAGGTGATATGTAAGCTCTTTAGAGAAATTTATATTGCTGTTCTTGATATGTTATAGATGTCAATTTTACTAAAGGTTTACAAAAAAGTTGTTGTAAAAAGTCTGCCGAGATTGGTGTACCTAGATCTCTGGAATAAGCTTCAGCTTGTTTTTGAAAGCTCAGCTGTGGTAAATCAGCTCTTCAAACCTTAAAATAGAAGGATACTCTGGGGGTTCTGTCACCTCCCAAAAGAAAAACCTCCTTCATTTGCTCAATCTTCAGTCAATGCTATTACTGGTAGCAAAGAGACTTAAAGGCATATTTTCAAAGCACTTAGACTTACAAAATTATACAGTAACCTATGGAACTTTGTAAGTCTAAGTGCTTTGAAAAGGAGTCCCATAATGTCTCATTTGTAGATATACCAAATTGTCTGTACTCGCAAGTTGATAGCACAAAGTTTATTAAAAGGAAAAGGCTTCCGGGAAGAGATTATTGGAGCCATGCAATATCTGGGGGAAGCAGTGGTTGTTTAAAGATGATACCCGCTTCCATTGAGAGAGACATCACTATCTCCACCCTGTAGCATCAGAATATCATCACACTGAACCAATGCATGTGCGGGAGAGACTGTAATCGTTGGAGCCATGCGGTACCTGAGGTAAGCAGTGGAGTTAGTGGAAGACACTACTCACTTCCGTTGAGAGTGACATCACTGGCTTTGCCCCGTAGTACCAGAATATCATCGCCGTGTGCCAAGGCGTGTAGCTTTTGGAGTATGCTTGAAGGGGCAAGACCAAAGGGGCAAGCCCCTTTGAAGCCTGTTCAAAGCACCTAAATGTACTTAGAAGTACTTGGAAGAAATCTGGAAATTATATCAGACTGTGCTTATAGGGAAGCCTAAGGGGTCAGTTAAACATAAGCTGGCCAATTCTACTCCTATGGTGAAAGGGCCTATGGACAGACATCGTACTGCAGTAGTATCAACTGAGAGTGCTTTCTCTGCGGCTGTTGGCAGAGTCTTGCTAAGCCCTAAGGATTGAGTTCCTGACTCAACCCACAAATGTTGACATTCATCGTTCTACTAATCCTGACAGGTTACAGTTGGAAGATGAAGGTGAGAATGCCTCTCTGTTACCTTGGGAGAGCCACACCCACCTAAGCTTAGTGCCAGCTGTATTTGATCCGACTGCTGATTTGCCTGATTGCTCAGTTGAAGGATCAATATCCTTGATAAGAAATTTGGCATAATGAAAGGGAAGATTTCTCAATTATGTACAATGTCGGATGTTGTGTTCCATATTTTAGTTAGGCAAAATAAGTTCACTACTTTGAATAAATCTAATAGCACTATGCACGCTCAGGTTAATACCCTACAAGCCATACAAGTTTTGGCTGTTAGGGATAGCCTAACCCTGCATCATAAGAATTGAATCTTTGGAGAATCAATTGCATGCTAATAACTTCCGTTTTTTTTAATTTTCCTATTACATCTATGATATCTGCTACATTCTTACTGAAAACGTACTTTAAGAACATTTTTTAATTAGAAGATGTTTTTTTTTGTTTTGTTACATTTGTACCCCGCACTTTCCCACTCATGGCAGGCTCAATGCGGCTTACATGGGGCAATGGAGGGTTAAGTGACTTGCCCAGAGTCACAAGGAGCTGCCTGTGCCTGAAGTGGGAATTGAACTCAGTTCCTCAGTTCCCCAGGACCAAAGTCCACCACCCTAACCACTAGGCTACTCCTCCACTATGTTGATTCTATTTCTTTGTTAAAGTGTTCTTATATGCCTGTTTCTGGGAAGCAGTCTTAGGAGGCAGTGGCTAGTGTTGTGCCTGGCCTTGCGCCTGGGGAACTGACTGCTTTCTTGGAAGACACTCAAGATATTATTTCTGAGAGAGCAACTTTATTAGTGACATTTGCTACTGAAAGAGATAAATGATATTTAAAGCTTACTTTGAGGTTAGAAAAGAGTTGTTTTGTGGGCAGCCCATACAAGTTTTTCCAGATGTGACAAGAGACACTCAAGTTTGTCGGAAACAAATTTTACTTATGAAATCCAGAGTTTTGGCTTTAGAAACGTTTTTCCTTTGCTTTCCTTGTAGATGCCTAGTGTACTACAAGGATAAGAAAAATACATTTGTTTTGGAGCAGGAGAAAATGTAAGATTATGGTGGGGATATAGATAAAATATTGGGCTTAGAATTAGAGTGAATTTCACTTTGGAATTAGGTAATAAATAGAAATAAATCAAAACACAGAAAAGAAAATAAGATGATACCTTTTTTATTGGCTAACTGAATACATCTTTTAATTAGCTTTCGAAGGAAACCCTAAAAGTGAACTAACATGGCTACCACACCGCTTTACTTTGGAATTAGAATTAGAGTTAATTTCACATCAAATCTGAACCTGCATACCCAACTTTCATCAAATCCTGGGTCTTTAATCAAGCTTTTCCATGTGGACCTCTGGCTCACTCTATCTAATTATTCACTTCCTTTTCTCCCCTCTCTCCTCTCTCACGCTCCTCAGATTTTGTTGTTAACTATCTAGCTACCATTTGGCCATTTGTGGTATATCAAATGTAATAAAATAAATAAATGTTATTCCTTCTTGTTTTCAATCTCTCTTCTTGATGTGGGCTTTTGGATAATTTTTACCTGTAATAGGGATTTTCCTTTTTTTTTTTTTTTTTTAAATCCTTTTACCTGGATTGTATTTAGAGATCATATGCAGTTCTCCTAAGTTCTGTTGAAGTTAGATACAGTTTTCATCTCAACTACTTCCACCGGGAGGTCGTTCCATGAATTCACCACCCTTTCCATGGTGAAGTATTTCCTCAGGTTACTTTCACCTTCATCCGATGCCCCATTGTTTCAGAGATTCCTTTCAATTGAGGCTTGCCTTCTGTGCATTTATGCTGCATAAGTATTTAAATGTCTCTATTATATCTCCCCTTTCCTGCCTTTCTTCCAAAGTACACATATTGAGATCTTTAAGTCTGTGCCCATACGCTTTATGTCAAAGACCACTGACCACTTTAGTAGCCGGCCTCTGGACTAAATCCATCCTGTTTATATCTTTTTGAAGGTGTGGTCTCCAGAGTTGTACACAATATTCTAAATGAGGTCTCAACAGAGTCTTATACAGGGGCATCATCACAAACTTTTTTCTAGTGGCCATTCCTCTCCCTATACACCCAAGCATCCTTCTAGTTTTCATCGTTGTCTTTTCTACCTGCTTGGCCACCTTATGATCATCAGATATGATCACACGCAAGCCCTGCTCGTCTTTTGTGCACAAAAGTTCTTCACCATCTAAACTGTACCGTTCCCTTGTGTTTTTGCAACCCAAATGCATGACCCTGCCTTTTTTACCATTAAATCTAAGCTGCCAAATTCCAGATCATTCCTCTAGCTTTGCTAAGTCCTTCCTCATGTTATCCACACAATCAGGGGTGTCCACCCTATTGCAAGTTTTGGTGTCATTCGCACAAAGGCAAACCTTACCAGATAGCCTTTCAGCAATATCACTTACAAAAATGTTAAAAAGAACCAAACCTTGTGGCACACCACAGATAACATCCTTTTCCTCAGAATGAGCTCCACTTACCACTTCCCTCTGTCACCTTCCACTCAACCCAGTCAGTCACTTTAGGGCCCATACTGAGGACACTCAGTTTATTTGTCGGTTGTCTATGTGGAACTGTAGCAAAGGCTTTGCTAAAATCTAAATACACCACATCTAGCACTCTCCCTCAATCCAACTCTCTGGTCACCCAGATTTGTCTGACAAGACCTATCTCTAGTGAAACCATTTTGCTTTGGGTCCTGTAACCCACTGGATTCCAAAAGCTTTACTATTCTCTGTATTAAAAGTGTTTCCATTAATTCACTTACCACAGAAGTCAGACTTATTTTTTTTATTTTTGTTACATTTGTACCCCGCGCTTTTCCCACTCATCGCAGGCTCAATGTGGCTTACATGGGGGCAATGGAGGGTTAAGTGACTTGCCCAGAGTCACAAGGAGCTGCCTGTGCCTGAAGTGGGAATCGAACTCAGTTCCTCAGTTCCCCAGGACCAAAGTCCACCACCCTAACCACCAGGCCACTCCTCCACTCTACTTACTGGCCTGTAGTTCTCAACCTCTTCTTTACTTCTGTTTTTGTGGAGAGGAACCACATCTGCTCTTCTCCAGTCCTCCGGGACCACTCCCAACTCTAAAGAAGCATTGAAAAGGTAATCCCAAACTGCCCTTATTAGCGGAGCAAGTTAACTGTGTGTAAAGCAGGCCTTATTCCCTTTCCATACAAAACTCTGAAGAAGGCTCTGAAGTAAAAGCTTGTCTTTTCTTTTAGTTCAATATTTTTATTCAAGCTTCAATGTATATAACACAACTATAGGTAAATAAAACCAATGACAATGACTAATCAGACTAAAATAGTGGCCCAAAAGTTAACAACTTTAAAAAATGGATACCTAAATCTTAGTATTACATACTGATGGTACATATACTATGAATCAAAAGTTAATTGTTACAATTACGGTAGCTGAGAATAGATGTGTAAAGGAGCCCAAACGTTTTCAAAAGTTTATCGATTCATTCTTCTCAGCTGCCACTCATTCATATTAGGCAGTTAAGCTTAGGGTATTCTGTCACATAATATAGTCAGTTTTAGAAAGGTCTTTCCAGCACTGACGTATGAAATTGATTGCTAAATAAAGTAATATACGTTAATAATTTTACTCCATAATTATCTAAGGGTTGGGAAAGATGTTCTGAACCTAAAATTAAAATCCATCTGAACCTAAAATTAAAAATTTATATTTATGAGGCTCAGGGATATTCAACAACTTACATATCATTTCCCAGATAGCAGACCAGTACAATATTAATGCCAATAACTGTACCATAAGACCAGCATTTGCTATCTGTCAAATCATTTATTTATTTTATTTGTTACATTTATATCCCATATTTTCCCACCTATTTGTAGGCTCAATGTGGCTTACATAGTACCGGAGAGGCGTTACAGACTCCAGTATAAACAAATACAAAGTGATGTTGTGGTAAGATAAAGTTCATGTGGCACAGCCAAACTAGGGAATCGTACAACGGAAGAGTTGTGTTATGTCCATTAAGTTCTTTAGTTTTGTTGTGTTGCAGAGATCAGGCATTTTTATGTTGGATCGGTAAGGTATGCCTTTTTAAACAGGTTAGTTTTTAGTGTTTTCTGGAAATTTAGGTGGCCGTTCGTAGTTTTCAAGGCTTTTGATAATGCGTTCCACAGTTGTGTGCTTATGTAGGAAAAACTGAACGCATAAGTTGATTTGTATTTGAGTCCTTTGCAGCTTGGGTAGTGCAGATTTTAAATAACTTATATGGAGGCATATTTTCAAAGCACTTTGGGAGGCTAAGTTCCATAGGTTTCTATGGAACTTTGGGAGGCTAAGTGCTTTGAAAATGAGCTTGATGGAGTCCACAATGTTCTGTACATGAGGAAATAGATGGCCTGCATAACAGCGGCAGATCATAAAGATTTGGTGAGGCCAAAGAGATTGCCATTGTTTCGGCATTACAATCAGGTCAATTTCTTTTTCCCAAGCAGCTTCTATACTGGATGAGTTAGTAAACTTCCACTGCTGAAGGATTCTGTGCCACTATGAATCCACACCAGAAGCAGAGGATAGCATATTGCAATGCGACTAGCAACTTGGTTGTTCAGATGAAAGTTGCTTGATATTAAGTTTAGATGATGTAACCACCTGTATAAATGTGAAGCAGCAGATTAAATCTGGTTGACAAAGTATCATAAGATTCCCATGAAGAACCTTCCACAAGACTATATACCACCTTTTACTAACAGGGTCAGTTAACACACTTATTTTGTATTTTAAAGAGAGAATAATTCCATATAGTGATGCTGGTAGTAGAAGACAAAGGGATTAGAGTGCAGCTATCAATTGCTGTGAAGGCTGCCCGAGCAGAAAATGCTACCCGAGCAGAAAACAATATTGTGTTAGTATCTTGGTCCTCAAAAGATATCCATGGAAGATATTGCAATGGTATAGTAGACCATCTTTCCGATTCAAAATATGTTCATGGAGGAGCATTAGATAGATCATTTGAAGTAATCCATAGAGCACGTTCTTGCATCAAAAAAGGAATATACTTGTAAAAACTTGGAAAGTTAACACCTCCATTAGCTTTTCTACTTTTCAAACGATTCAAAGCAATACGAAGAGTTTTACTGGCCCATAGATATGACGATAAAATCTTTTCAAGAACTTTATATGTTTTAGGATGTAGTAGAATAGGTAACAGTTGATCATCATTTTTATCATGTCCAATCTGTCCTACCATGACAAATGAAGGGTGACCATTAATTAATTGGTTGTTTTAATTAAATGTTCAGTGTTTAAATAAATAGTGTCAAATATTTCAGTGTTTAAATAAAGTAGGGCCAAAGTAAACACCCAGATATTTCATGACATTAGACCACTTGAAATTGTACTGTTAAACTTCAGATTTTAAATTAGAGCAGTTGATAGGCATCAATCCCACTTTATTAGTGTTTAGTTTGTATACAGAGAACAGCATTTTGAGATGATATCTAATATTGTGGGAATAGAAGATGGATTAGTATATAAAAGGACAGTCTTCATATGCTGAGATTTTTGCTGTGACATTACCATAGCTAACACCAAAAATAGTAGGAGATAATCTCATTGCAATTGAGAAGTTCCAAAGCCAAAATGAACAGCAAGGATAAGGGACACCCTTGACATATACCTCAAAATGGATTAAAGGGAGATGATAGAGAGTTGTTAATTTGGACTGTCATTGGAGCAGTATACAATATTTTAATCTTATTAACAGAGAAGACACCAAACCACTGCATGACATGAAACAAAGAAAGACAATTCAACATCCTTTTCAGCATTTAGGCCTATGACCACAATTGAATCAGAGGTTACCTGAGCTTACAATAATAAATTAGTAAACAATGTGGTGTTATCATAGGAATACCACAAAGACACAGAACTGGTTTGATCACCGTTAATGATTTTAGGCAGAACACGCTGTAGATGATCTGCAAAACTCTGTGCGTCTATATTTATTAAAGGTAACAGTCTATAGTTTTGGACCAGTAAGGGGTCTCTACCAGGTTTTAATAGGACTATAATTGTGGCATCTGTAAAAGATCCATGTAACCACCAGTTTTGATGAGATATGCAATAAAGGATCTTAGTATGGGAATTAAAAGAGATTGAAAGGCTGAGTAAAATTCTACTGTTAGTCCATCTGGGCCTGGGGCCTTCCATTTAGCCATCTCTTTCATAGCGTTACCTATATCTTCTTCAGAGATAGGTTTCGATAATAACACATTATCAGAAGGTAGTACTGTGGAATGCTAAAGACCCTTAAGTAATGATATTTCTGTGGGGCACAAGCAAACAACTACTGTACCCGACTGTGTATCACTACAATAGCCCTTATGTCTGCAGGTGTCACTTATATGTGGGTGCAGTTGGTTTCTGGTGGGTTTTGGACGGCTCACACTTTCCACCACAAGTGTAACAGAGCGGGATAAGGCCATGGGTCCCCTTCTCTACAGTGTACTGCACTGACCACTAGGTTACCACAGGGTCCTGCTTCCTGCTCTAATAGGATACCGGCCATAACATTTGACCCTGTCATAGTTGCTGATATGTACTGTTTCTTTCACATCTTTGGGGAATGGGAGGTGATCAGGGACCACTGGGAGAGTAAGGGGGTTCATGACATAACCCCTCCAGTGGTCAGATGGCCATTTAGGGCACCTTTTTATGATATAGTCATTATCGAAAAATTACTTTTAGCCAAGGACATTTTGCTTTGTTCCATTATGGCAGAAAAACATCCAAAATGTGGGAACGCCCAAATCCTGCCCCCAACACGCCCTCTTGTGATTTGGAGGCACTGCAGATAAACTGCATAGAAAAAAAAGTCTTAAAAATGTGTTCCAAAATAGTGATTTTGACGTTCTTGCAAGAAGAATGTCCATCTGCTGCTTCATGCCATTTTTGGATGTTTTTCTGTTTTGAAAATGAGTGTCATAGTCATGTAATACTTGTCAAGTCTTAGAAAGTCAGATTTGACATAAGCTCTGGAGTAAGTACACACAGGAAATCTAATACATTAGTATTTAACTTTCAAAAAGGAGACTATGATAAAATGAGAAGAACGATGTAAAAAAACCTAAAAGGAGCTGCAAAGGTCAAAAACTTACATCAGGCATGGATGCTGTTCAAAAATACCATTCTGAAGGCCAGGCCAAATATATTCTGTGTATTAAAAAAGGAGGAAGGAAGACCAAATGACAGCTGGCATGGTTAAAAAGTGAGGTGAATGAAGCTATTAGAGCTGAAAGAAAATCCTTCAGAATATGGAAGAAGGATCCAAATGAAATTAATAGGAAACAGCAAAAGGAATGGCAAGTCAAATGCAAAGCGCTGACAAGGAAGGCAAAGAGAGACTTTGAAAAGAAGATTGCGTTGGAGGCAAAAAGCACATAGTAAAAACTTTCTTAGGTATATTAAGAAGTCGGCAAGGAAATAAGTTGGACTGCTGGATAACCGAGACGTAAAGGGGGTACTCAGGGAAAACAAGGCCATAGTGGAGAGATTAAATGAATTCTTTGCTTCGGTCTTCACCAAGGAAGACATGAGAGATACCAGTGCCAGAAATGGTATTCAATGCTGAGGAGTAATGGGGCAATTTGACAAAATGAAGAGTAGCAAATCGCCTTGACTGGATGGTATACATTCCAGAGTATTGACAGAATTGAAAAATGAACTGGCAGAATTATTAGTAATATGTAATTTATCTTTAAAATCAAGCATGGTACCGGAAGATTGTAGGGTGACCAATGTAATGCCGATTTTTAAAAAGGGCTCCAGAGGTGATCATGGAAATTACAGACCGGTGAGCCTGATGTCAGTGCCGGGCAAAATGGTAGAGACTATTATAAAGAACAAAATTACAGAGCATATACATAAGCATGGATTAATGAGACAAAGCCAACATGGATTTAGTGAAGGGAAATCTTGCCTCACCAATCTATTACATTTCTTTGAAGGGGTGAACAAACATGGATAAAGGTGTGCCGGTTGATATTGTGTATCTGGATTTTCAAAAGGCATTTGACAAAGTACCTCATGAAAGACTTCAAAGGAAATCAAAAAGTCATGGGATAGGAGGTAGTGTTCTATTGTGGATTAAAAACTGGTTAAAAGACAGAAAACAGAAAGTAGGGTTAAATGGTAAGTATTCTCAATGGAGAAGGGTTGCTAGTGGAGTTCTGCAGGGGTGTGTGTTAGGAATGCTGCTTTTTAACATATTTATAGATGATCTAGATACGGGAATAACTAGTGAGATAATTAAATTTGCCGACAACACAAAGTTATTTGAAGTTGTTAAATTGCAAGAGGACTGTGAAAAATTGCAAGAGGACCTTATGAGACTGGGAGTCTGGGCATCCAAATGGCAGATGACGCTTAAAATGAGCAAGTGCAAAGTAATGCATATGGGAAAGAGGAACCCGAATTATTGCTAACTGATGCAAGGCTCTTCATTAGGCGTCACCAACCAGGAAAAGGATCTACATTTCATCATTGATGATACGTTGAAACTCTCTGCTCAGTGTGTGGCAGTGGCGGCGAAGAAAGCAAATAGAATGTTACCACCCAGGAATGCTAAAAAATGCTAAAAAATCATCCCACACATTCCTTAATCTTCACTTCCCCAATTGCAAAGGTCTAAAATACAAAATAACGCATGCGTCAACCTTTTCCTACTTGAGCACACAATTCTGGAACGCGCTGCAGCGCAACTTAAAAACGATCTATGAACTAACTTCCGCAAACTACTGAAGACACATCTCTTTAACAAGGCATACCAAAAAGACCAGCAAACATGAACTCCTCTACTTATATCCATAACATTTGCTTGTAATACTAATATCACACTTTATCACTATCACATTACCCAAGATCCTTCTGTAATCCTAAATGCCTATTTCTTATAACCTCCACCATTCATGATGTATTGTAAGCCACATTGAGCCTGCAAAGAGGTGGGAAAATGTGGGATACAAATGCAATAAATAAATAAATAAATATTAGGAAAGGAATTGAACACAAAAATGAGGATATTATAATGCCTTTGTATTGCTCCATGGTGCGACTGCAACACGAATATTGTGTGCAATTCTGGTCTGGCATCTCAAAAAAGATATAGTGGAATTAGAAAAGGTACAGAGAAGGCAGATGAAAATGATAAAGGGGATGGGACGACTTCCCAATGAGGAAAGGCTAAAGCGACTAGAGCTCTTCAGCTTGGAGAAAAGACGGCTGAGGGGAGATATGATAGAGGTATATAAAATAATGTGTGTAGTGGAATGGGTAGACGTGAATCACTTGTTTAATCTTTCCAAAAATACTAGGACTAGGGGGCATGCGATGAAGCTACAAAGTAGTAAATTTAAAACAAATCAGAGAAAGCGTTTCTTCATTCAATGTGTAATTACATTCTGGAATTAATTGCCAGAGAATGTGATAAAAGCAGTTACCTTAGCAGGGTTTAAAAAAGGTTTGTCTATCTTCCTACAAAAGTCCATAATCCATTATTAAGATGTATTTCGGAAAATCCACTGCTTATTTCTAGGATAAGCAGCATAAAATGTATTGTACTGTTTTAGGATCTTGCCAGGTACTTGTAACCTGGATTGGTCACTGTTGGAAACAGGATATGGGCTTGATGGACCTTCGGTCTGTCCCAGTTTGGCAGCTGTTGTTATTATGTTCCCCTTAAAAAAAACTATGAATGGCTGGATTTAGAATTAAAGTCAACACCTACAAGTATTATATGGATTCATTAAAAACGGGGTAAAAATACATTATTCACAGCTAAAGACAAGTAGAGTAAGTGTGAAAGATTAACGTATCCACATGCAACAAAACATTTTGTAATGTGAACAATTTACATAATGTAACAACCATGAGATGATGAGACCAGTAGATTACTACACCTATCTGGCACTGACTCAAAGTAAGTGAACATGTTTAAGAAGAAAACAAAACATCTGTCCCAATATTGAGTATTATACTAATCTTTATGCATTAATCAAAGGATGTTTAGCAAAGTAAAACATGAAATAATGATTAGCAACTTATAAATGATGCTAGATATATCATGCTGACTGCCACTAAGTAAGCAACGTTATTAGTATCTTTTATATTAAGAGACATAAAGTTCAAATATTTTGCAATAAATTTGTCAAGGCAAGTAAAATTATGCTTAGTAACCACATGTGCATCGCTAAAATGAAAAAGTTGGTCAGTTATTAGTTATAATAATTCATATTGCATCAATCAAACTAGGTGAAATTTCTTCAAGAAATGAAGTTAGAGCGTGTTGGAGGAGGCGGAAGGTCTCCAATTATTTAATATACAGAATTAATTCCTCATATTTTTGGACAGAGAGAAATGGAGGTTTCTCTCTTTCTAATCATGGGAAAAGCTTGCTGGAAAAGCAATTACTCTCTACCCCTCCTCTTGCCAAGTCAGGTAATTGAGCCTGCTGCCTGTCCAGACCCGGCTTGTATCCTGGTTTGCTCTACTGCCTGCTGCCTGTCCAGACCTGGCTTGTATCCTGGTTTTCTCTACGGTCTGTCTTCTGCCCTGTCCGGTAAGTCCTGCCGGCCACCTGCACTCAGGGGCTCAACTCCTGAGGAACGGCGGTCAGGTGCAGGTGAAGTCTGGGCTACTTCCGGTCTTGCTTGTGCCAGCTTGAGTTGCCTCGGCGACAGCCTGCGTTTGAGAGTTCCTATCCTGGGTTTGCCGGGACGTCTGGTCTGCCTGTCTTGTGTTTGGGTGATTCTCCTGCTGCTGCCGCTCCTTGGCAGTGGTCCAAGGGCTCACTAACCCAGAGGTTCCGCAAGAAGTGTGACAATTAAGAATGAGCTAGTGGGAGCTCATGGGCCGATGATCAGAAGCAAACGCAGGCGCTAGAGGCTGTTAGCACCATACTAGCACCTGCGTTTGCTACCGCGCAATGATCAGAGCCCCTGAGCATGGAAAATAGGGCTCTTAGCGCAAGCAGCATGCAATTGCATGCTAAACCTATTCATCCCCAATGATCAGCGACCAGTGTGCAAAAGATTGGAACACTGGCCATGGCGAACCCTACACCAGCTCAGAGCTGGCTTTAGGATTTGCACACCACTGGGGAGGAATGGTGAGCCCTGTCCAACATGCATTTGCATGCTAGCAGGCCCCCATTCCCCCCAATGCAGCAGCCTCCCCCGCAGGAACCCCGACCCAAACCCCCTCCAAGCAACAGGAGGCTGGAGGTCAGGCGGAACTCCGTTTCCCCCCCTCCGACACAGGTTCATGGGGGGGCTGGAGATCCTAAAGAAAATGTCTGTAGACCGTTATTAAATGGACTTGGGGAAAATCCACTATTTCTGGGATAAGCAGTATAGAATGTTTTGTACTTTTTTGGGATCTTGCCAGGTATTTGTGACCTGGATTGGCCACTGTTGGAAACAGGATGCTGGGCTTGATGGACCTTTGGTCTTTCCCAGTATGGCAATACTTATCTACTATAATAAAACGCACCCTCAACGTTCTGAAGACAACGTTCTGAAGTCACTCCACTCCATGAAGGGTTCAACAATTCATGGTGGTGAAGCCATCCCACTCACCATGTCTCTCTGCCCCGCCCTCGCGTCAAAACGTGATGATGTCGAGGGCGGAACAGAGAGACGCATAAGGACCTATCATCACAGTGATTGCCTGCGGGTGAGCAAACCAGCCCGACTTACAGCAGCAAACAGCGACCTAGGCAGGGGGAGGAGAAGGGAAACACGCGGAGCATGTTTCCCTACTGCCTACGAATCGCTCCAGAATCACTGCCAACCTCCCGAACCACCCGCACACCACCGCACCGCCCCCCCCCCCCCCGTGACCACAGTGCAGCCGTCATCCATGAACTTCATACTGCCCCAGGAAAACGTTGAACACAAGAGAAAGGCGAGAAGGATTTCAGAAAACAAAAAAAAACTACCGCTTTACTGATGTCAGCAGCAAAAGTGCCCAAACAAACATTACAGAAACACACGGCAGCTTCAAGCACCCTGCCTTCCCTACGGCTCCGTGAAAGCAGGTGCGCTGGGAGCGCTGCCCTCATGCTCGGTAAAATGATCTCCTATCATCCTGTGTTGGCCGCGGTGCTCTTACAGTACAAACAGCGCACAAAGGCAGCAGGGACTAGCCGGCGGGTCCTCACCTTGAAGGTAAATGCCAGAAGGGGGGCTCGCGAGGGGTGGTGGGGGAGGAGGTCGTTTCTCTTTCGGGTACCAGGATTCTGCTACCGTAAGCCGAGGAAGAGGGAGAGCAGGCGACTTGCCGTTCGTTCGTTTCTCTTGAGTGGAGAAACACTGATATGCAGTGAGCCGAAACAGAGATCTCATGTTACAGATAACTGAGGAGCTCAGCAACGCACAGTCAGCTGTGGAACTAAAAAAAAAAAACCGACGTGACTATTATGTTCACAGAGACTCCTCGGGTTATTTTGGCACTCTGTTAAAATATTTATTTCTAATATTACGGGTATTTCCCAAAGCATTAATAACCCCTTCACAACCACCATATCTGTTTGCCATGGAGAAAAAGCATCTCTCTATCTCTCACTCACACCAACACACTCCCCTGCCACCCCCCTTAATACAAACAAACACAAATGGAAAATCTAAATGACTCTCTCTCAATAACACACACATTCCCCCAAAACACCACCACAACATCATACAAACACTCTGCCATGCTGAATCAAGATCTCTGTCTCTCACTCACACCAACACCCCCTCCCCCCCTCCCAAAAAAAATACACAAGCTCCAACATGCAGAATCAGCGTCTCTCACTCACAACCACACACACAACCAAAACACACAAAAAAAACACATTTATCCTAAAAATCACTTTCCAAACATTAATTGCAGGAAGCCAATACCTTGCTAGCGCCCGTTTCATTGTTTTCAGAAACGGGCATTTTTTTACTAGTGTATTTATAATAGCTTCCTTCAACTCACTTTTTAACTATGCCGGCTGTCGTTTGGTCTTCCGTCTTCCTTTTTTAATACGCAGAATATATTTGGCCTGGGCTTTCAGGATGATGCTTTTGAACAGCATCCACGCCTGATGTAAATTTTTGACCCTCGCAGCTGCTCCTCTAAGTTTTTTTTCACCATTCTTATTTTATCATAGTCTCCTTTTTTAAAGTTAAATGCTAAGTATACATAGGGCGCATTGGTTTAAGATCTCATTTATCTGACCTTTCAGAGTGTTATAGGTTTCTCTAACGCCCAAATCCCCACGAGCCGCATTCCCCCTGGCCACCTGAAGTTGTTTAAGCAGGGATAGTAGCTCTTAATCCCGTTTCTTGCGCATGCGAGCAATGTATTCTATAATTTTCCCTCTCATAACCGCCTTTCTGGCTTCCAAGAAGTTGATTGGGGTCTTGTCACTAGGTTTATTGTCCTTTAAGAAGTGTTGCCACTCCTCTATAAGGAAAGCCCTAAAACTCAGGGTCCAAATATATACGCCACCCTGCCGAGGCCTTCCTTCCCAGTAGTCCCATGTCCACCCATACCATGCTATAGTTCGGCATCGCCCCCACCTCAATGTTAGCAGAATGAGCCGCAGAAAAAAGAGAAGGGGTTATTAAGATGTAGTCCAGCCTAGCGTGCACCTTGTGGACATGTGAGTAGAAGGTATATTCTCGTGTGTCAGGATGGAGCACCCACCAAATATCGATTAGGCCTAGTTCAGACTGTAGTAAACCTATCCCCCCAGCCCTCCAGCCCTTGGACCTCTTCTTTTACGGATTACAGTCCACAGTGGGATCTGCTGTAATACTGAAGTCCCCGCCTACCACTAATTGGTATTCTCGCACAGGCACTAGTGCTGCTAAGAGTGAGGAGAAAAATTTCTGAGAATACACATTCGGGGCATATACCGAGAAGAGGGCAGTCTGCTGACCCCGCAACACCCCCAACCATATTACAAATCTCCCTTCTGGGTCCTGTATTAACTTGTGCCTAGTGAAATCCAAAGCTTTGTGAATGAGAATAGCCACACCCCACTGCCTGTTATTGAAAGAAGCAAAAGCAATCTCTCCCACCCACTCTTGTTTTAGCTTAGCATGCTCTAAAGGAGAGAGAGGAGTTTTCTGAGCCAGGAGGACATCCACTTTGAGATGCTTACAATAGTTTAAAATTTTTTTCCTCTTTATAGGAGAATGAATACCATCCACATTCAAAGTAGCCACCCGCAGACTACCCATTCCACCATTGTTCCTAAATATATCTGCTAGTCCACAACATTATTGGTAACATTAGGAGTGGCATCCCAGCTAAATCAACCTTTATGGCCTGTAAAGTCTTCTGCATGCTCAAGTCTCGTCTCACCCAGCTAGCCCCATTTCTAAGTTCAATCAGCCTCAACCCCCAAGTATCCCCCAAAATTCCCTTAGACTCTACTCCCCATCCATCACTCATCCTACTCACGATGGAAAGAGCCCCCTCCCTCCACAACCCCTCCTCCTGCTAACTCCCTTTTCGACAACACAACTCCCAAAACCCTCCATATCCACACAAACCTCAGCCACACCCCCACATACATACAGACAGACCATAATCCCACTCCCACCCGAACTCCTCCCCCTCCTCCTTACACCCCCCACTGCCCTTATCTTGTTCGCTCTTCCTCCCCCCCAACTCTCCCACACACATTCCTCCAACTGTGCTCTACACCTTCGGGTATTCTTCTCTAGGAAGGCCTTTAGATCCTCCACTTTAGTTAAACTTATGATGCGGTTTTCATAGGTGATCCTTACTTCGGCCGGAAATTGAAAGGCGAATCGAATGCCTTTCGTATACAGTTGTGAGCAATAGGGAGCCAAGAGTTTCCTCTGCTCTGTTACCCCAAGTGAGAAGTCCTGGAAGAGCAGCAGCTTATTGCTTTTATACTTCAGCATGTGTTGTTTCTTGCACAATTCCAACAACTTTGCTTTGACTGCATAATTCAGGAACCTAGCAATTACTGGTCGTGCTCTTCCCGAGTCCTCCCTGTGCACTCCAATTCTGTGAGCACGTTCCACTTGAACTGGGCCTGTCTCCAAGGGGAGCCCCAGAGATCTCGGCAGCCATTGCTCCAGCAGCTCAAAAAGTCAGAAATCGATTCAGGTACGTCAATGATACGCAGGTTATTCCGTTGGCCTCGATTCTCTTGGTCATCGACCTTATCTGTGAGAATTTACACCCGAGACTCCAGCTCGCTGATTTGAGTCTCTGCCGCAGCCGCAAGGTCCTCTTGGGTGGAGATGCGTTCCTCCGCCTGTTGGAGCCGCACCGCATGCCCCGCTATGCTACCTTTTATTTCCTCAATTCCTTCATGCAGTTTGGCAAGCTTATCATCCAATAGCTGGGACAGGTGCCGCATGGACACCTGCACATTATCATCCTGCAGGCCACAAGGGTGAGATGGCAGTTGAGACGAAGGCTGCGACTCCGCCATTTTTTTGTGCACTGCGTGAATTTTCTCTCGCCCAGGCCGCGTTTCTTAACCGGCATCCCTCAGAAGGAAAAACTCCGCTTCCCCACCAATAACCTGCGCTTTCGTTCCTAAGACTCTCAGCTTACGTTTGGGTCGCTTATCTTTGCAAGTTCTATCGATTAAGTAGGTTTTAAAAGTTAAGGAGAGAGGAGCTGAGCCATCAGGCGTCCACTCAGGTCGATGCCATCACATGACTGTGAAAATGAGAGAGGGGTGCAAGTATGGACTAGCCTATTACAGAGTTCGATATCCCTGGTATATCTGTCAAGTAAGGCAATCAAGCGTTGGTTTGTGCCATTTACCTAGGAGGACAAAATAAAAAAATAAAGAATGGGGCAAAACTGGATTGGCGAGCAAAACAGTTCTTCTCTGTTGTGTTCTGCCTTACTCTGTTCACACCAACCTCATTCCTTCCCTCCTGTTCTTGCAAGATAGATGGTGAGGATCCGGATTAGGAACCAAAATATTTCTTCCCTTCTCTCAGTCCTTACCCTCCTAGTCCCAGCAGTTTCCCTGAAAGGGGAAGGGATGAGAGCAGGAAACAGAGGACCACTCTCTGCTGAGTAAGATTACAAGCCATGTGTGTGTATGCCAAGGAAGGAAGAATATGCTAGACTAGTCCTGGGAAAAAGTGGAGGGTGGTAGGATCAGCCTTGAAGGATGACAAATAGATAGAAAATATATAAGTACATAAGTAATGCCACACTGGAAAAAGACCAAGGGTCCATCGAGCCCAGCATCCTGTCCACAACAGCGGCCAATCCAGACCAAGGGCACCTAGCGAGCTTCCCAAACGTACAAACATTCTATACACGTTATTCCTGGAATTGTGGATTTTTCCCAAGTCTATTTAGTAGAGGTTTGTGGACTTGTTCTTTAGGAAACCGTCGAACCCCTTTTTAAACTCTGCTAAGCTAACCGCCTTCACCACGTTCTCCGGCAACGAATTCCAGAGTTTAATTATGCGTTGGGTGAAGAAAAATTTTCTCCGATTTGTTTTAAATTTATTACACTGTAGTTTCATCGCATGCCCCCTAGTCCTAGTATTTTTGGAAAGCGTGAACAGACGCTTCACATCCACCTGTTCCACTCCACTCATTATTTTATATACCTCTCTCATGGCTCCCCTCAGCCGTCTCTTCTTCAAGCTGAAAAGCCCTAGCCTCCTTAGTCTTTCTTCATAGGGAAGTCGTCCCATCCCCGCTATCATTTTAGTCGCCCTTCGCTGCACCTTTTCCAATTCTACTATATCTTTCTTGAGATGCGGCGACCACAATTGAACACAATAGTCAAGGTGCGGTCGCACCATGGAGTGATACAACGGCATTATAACATCCATATACCTGTTTTCCATACCTTTTCTAATAATACCCAACATTCTATTCGCTTTCCTAGCCGCAGCAGCACACTGAGCAGAAGGTTTCAGTGTATTATCGACCACGACACCCAGATCCCTTTCTTGGACCGTAACTCCTAACATGGAACCTTGCATGACGTAGCTATAATTCAGGTTCTTTTTTCCCCACATGCATCACCTTGCACTTGCTCCCATTAAACGACATCTGCCATTTAGCCACCCAGTCTCCCAGTCTCGTAAGGTCCTTCTGTAATTTTTCACAATCCTGTTGCGAGTTAACGACTTTGAATAACTTTGTCTCATCAGCAAATTTAATTACCTCGCTAGTTACTCCCATCTCTGAATCATTTATAAATATATTAAAAAGCAGTGGTCCTAGCACAGACCCCTGAGGAACCCCACTAACTACCCTTCTCCATGTATGAGTGGGAGGATTGGAACAGAAAGTTGAAGCACATGCACCCCCCCCCCCCTTTTACCCCAATCCATACCAAATCTCACATTTTCAGTTCCATCAGTTTTTCAATGGAGTTTAAATTTTCTGACCAATTGTCCGTGACGCAGCTCAACAAAATGCTGGCTACCGTAGGTCATGGTCTGTTTTTGATATAATTGGAAAAAGAGACTTCACAGCCAAGTATTTAAAGCTGTTATTTTTGACAAGTTTGTGTCTAACTATATAATTTGCAATTAAACTTATCATGGAGGTTTTTTGCCAATGATGAAGTCCTGCTCTTTTAGCCGCTAGCTGGGAGCTTCTTGAGGCTTTTTCCTCCCTATTCATTATTCCTATTTCCACTGCTTATATATAAGAATACAGAGAATCTTTTTTCTTTCTATATGGTTTAGTAAATTTTTTTGATTCTCTTCATTAATTTTGTAGTTAATATGGAGTGTAAACATAGGGCTGTACAAGCTGTCTTCTATGGAACAGGGTTTTAACATTGGACCATTAAGGAGTAAGGAAGAAGAAATTAAATCAGATTATTCCTGGTACTGAGAGATCAATCTGAGTGAGCCACAGATGATGATGGGTGGGAAAGGGGTGGGGGAGGGGTCCTTCCTCTCCTTCATCCTTTGATATGACTAATGCTAAACTCTGAAAGCTAATTTCCAAAATGGAACTTAACAGTAGCAAACAATTCTATAAGGTACTTGTGAAGAAACAGTCTGTTTTAAGCATGTAAAATGTATTGGATATTTTCCTGAATTATACTGAAGTGTATTTCTCCTATTTGGCCAGCAGATGGTACATGTTTATGCTTAGAGCTGTTACACTGGCCTGATGTCTTTCTTTATTTGGCACACAGATAATAAGAAGTGTCTGTAGTGATGTAACCAGTTTTTATTTGAAACTTGACTGTTCTGGGTTCTGACTGGCCTGGGGTTTTGAAAATTACCCAGCAGATGCTGTCTGTTGCTTCAGTCCTAGCCAGGAAGGACAGAGACAGATCTCTTTGCTGAGGTTCTGTGAACAGTTATATGTCCTGACCTTCCCAGGTACTGTTTAGACAGTATATAGATATTTAGTTAGTGTTTTAATTGATCCATATTTCAGTTACCTGTTATTGTTTGCTAATTGCACATTTTTTTGTTCAGTGTTTAGTTTTTATGAGAATAAACAAAATTGTTTGCTCTGCTTGTCTGGACTGATAAAGAATCCGTGGTTTGTGTGTTGGGTCTGTGAGTGCTTCCTGGGAACTGTGGGACCACTGGGAGTGTGGCCCCAGTAACCTAGATATCAATGGGGATAATTTGAGAATGGGAGACTCGCCCAGAGGCAGTTGTGACCTAGTCGGTGGGAGGAGGGTGCAAGTGTAGAGCACAAGTAGCAGGTGCAGGCGGAGTTGAGCTGTGCTGGGGATAGGCTCTGTAAGTGGCTGTGGGGTAACCCCAGACAGGTAGATAGGCATTTTGAGACAGTACTATATGTAAATTTTCAGGGGAAATTGTTTACATTATCTAGTCAAGACAAGGTTTTTGGAGGAATGTCATTCTCATGTAACTATTGCAATAGGAGCTTTGGAAGTGTCCAATGTACAGTAATGTGAAAACATTTTTGCCCCCCTTTCTATTCCATATGCATCACACTGAATGGTTTCTAATCTATAAACAAAATGTAACATGAGACAAAGGAAACATGAGTAAACATGTAACAGTTTTAAAATTACCACATTTATTTAAGGAACACCCATATCACTCATGTGAAAAAGTAACTGCCCACCTGTTAATGACTTAACTAAATTTAAATTCATAATTAGATTCAGCTTATTGAGGCTTGATTGTAGCCAATCATGCTGAATCTGAACCTCACTATATATTGAGCCTTACCATGACAGTAGTCACTTCAAAGTTTCTACAAGCTACAATTAAAGGACATTCCAGAAGAGATGAGAAAAAAAGTTGCTGAACTATATCAATCTGGAGAGGGTTACAAAGCCATTTCTAAAGCTCTGGGGACTCCACTGAACTATAGTGAGAGCCATTATCTCTAAATGAACAGTGGTGACTCTTCCCAGGAGTGGTCAGCCTGCCAAAATTACTCCAAAGGCACAGCAAGAACTCATCCGGGAAGTCACAAAATTTTTCAGAATTTGGGGGTGATCGTATCAGATGATCTTAAGGTGGCCAAACAGATAGAAAATGTGACAGTCAATGCCAGAAGGATGCTCAGGTGCACAGGGAGACAAATGGCCAGCAAAAAAAAAAAAAGAGGTGATATTATCCTTGTACAAGTCTCTGGTGAGGCCCCATGTAGAATACTGTATGTAATTCTGTAGACTACACCTTCAAAAAGATATAAACAGGATGGACTCGGTCCAAAGGGCAGCTACAAAACTGGTCAGTGGTCTCTGTCATAAAGCGTACCGAGTCTTCAACATGTATACTCTGGAAGAAAGGCAGGAGAGAGGGGAAATGATAAATATCTCTGTGGAATTAATGTACAGGAGGAGAGCCTTCTTCAAATGAAGAAAAACTCCAGAATGAGAGGGCATAGGATGAAGTTAAGAGGTTTTACAGAAAGGGTGGTGGATGCATGGAATAGCCTCCCAGTGGAGGTGGAGAAAAAGACTTTCTGAATTCAAGAAAGCATGGGACAGACATGTAGGATCTCTTAGGGAGAGGAGGAGAAAGTGGATGCTCTGGATGGGCCATTTGGCCTTTATCTGCTATCATGTTTCTAAATTTTTATGTTTCTTTCTATGTTTCAAAGAACTGCAGGCCTCTCTAGCCTCTGCTAAACTTAGTGTTCCTGACTCCACAATAAGAAAGACTGGGCAAAAATGGGATTCACAGGAGAATAGCAAGGTGGAAACTACTGATTTCCAAGAGTAACATCAATGCTTACCTCACATTTGCAAAAACCCATCTGGATGATCCCCATGTTTTTTTGGGATAATGTTTTATGGACAGAAGGACAGAAGAGTCAGAAGTGGAATTCTTTGGACAACACAGTTCCCATTATGTCTGTCATAAAGCAAATACAGCTTTCCACAATAAAAGCATCATACCAACAGTCAAAATGTGACGGTGGTGGTGTGATGGCTCAGGGATTCTTTGCTGCTTCAGGACCTGGAAAACTTGCCATTACTGAAGGAACCATAAATTCCAAAATATCAGAAAATTCTTAAGATTTTTTCTTCTGATGGCTTGCAGAAAGTAATTCATGCTTTAATCACTTCTAAAATTGATTACTCTAATTTATTTATATCTTGGTCTCTCCAAAAATTCAGCTATTGCAAAGAATTGCAGCAAGAGTGATACTTAAAAAATAAAATCTCAATTTGATGGGCTACATCACTGGTGAAATCTTTGCACTGGATTCCAGTAGCTGTAAGAATTGAATTCAAGATTTTATGTTTAGTTTTCTCTTTTGTATCTAGGACTTTCTGAAAGAAACGATTACAGGTGTAGCTCCTGAAGAAGCAAAGAGTGAAATGGAAGTGCTCTGTTGAGCTCACCGTATAAGCAGCAACATTTTCAGATAAGTGTCTTTTCATGTTGAAAGACAACAGTATAAGGAATAAGTTACAAAAAATTCTTAAGAAAAAGATACAAAAAAAAAAAGGTTAAATCAATAGGAGATTTTTTAGACCTATGAGGAGGTTCGCCCAGCTACTGTGGTACATTACAAATTCCACAGGCTGAGCTTCTGAGGTCTTTCCCTCCTTCACTGCACAAAATCAGTGCATTTAGTACATAGAGTAAAATCACACTAGCTTACTAACCAGTATTGAGTAGATTCGAATAAGCACAGCAGCCCGACAAGCTTGCAATGTTTAGTTTTTAAAAATTTATATGGATGTTGTCCTGTTTACTTATGTTTATCTTTGCCTATTGGTTGTCACTATCATTCTAGCAGATCAGTTCAGAGAAATATGCTTTCCTTTCCTGCTGCTTCTTCTCTAAAACTTAATTCATCTTGTAAGAAGTTATTTAGCTTTGGACAAATCTCTTATCCTCCATTACCTCAAACACAAACTGTAAGGCCTCTTGGGCAGGAAGTTATCTGATTAATTTGTCCTGAACTCAGATCTGGCAAGACAAGTAACTGTATCTAAAATTCAAAACCAAATTCCTATCATTCTATGTGATCTTGAGTATGTCCCTTTATTTTCTAATTTCTTAGTCTACCATCCCAGTGTGATTGGGAGATGTATTCTCTTTTCTCTGTAAAGTGGCTCCAGAAGCAATAAATATGCTCCCAAGTTGCCCACTACACAGTGTATTATCTATATTTCTAAAGCATTTAAGTTGAATATGAAAAGTAATTTTGCTTGGAAAAAAGTGATATATAATGCACAAGTCTCACTTCTTGAAATATTTGTATTGGGTGTTTTGAATCTAAGAAATATATCTACTTATTAAAAATGTATACTATGCTTGTCATTCAGTTCTTGTCAGTTTAGTCTCTCATTCTTTCTTTCCATAACCCTTTCTCTATTTTTGAAATGAAATTAACCTACTTCAAAATTTAAATCACAAATCACCACATATCCAAAAACAACCTGCCAATAGTTGTCAAACCTACCTCCACTTTCTCTGTTAGCTGCTTTCTGTAGAGTACCAAGATGCTGGGAAAGCTCAGGCAGCTTCATTCTCAAGAGGTCTCGAAAGACAGCCATATCCACTGATAACGCACGAAGATTATTGACAAAATAACTATCTGGAAGTACTTTATCTATGAGGTAAATCATAATCTATACATGAAAACAGAGGAAAAGCAATTTATTACAAACATGTAGCCATAAGAATTTAACTTTTTCATGTGTCCACATTCTCATTGTTTCTTACGACTTAGTGCCATTGACCTTCTATGGATCAAGAGGGCACAACATGACCAAGCACATTTGAAATGGAGTACCATAGCATATCAAGCAGTCATATATGTTGTAGATCAGTATAAGGCAAACTGAGTTGGGAATACATTCACTAAGGAGCACATAGTACAGCACTCAAAAAGCCTACATCTTAAAAACAAAAAAACAACAAACAACCCCCCCCCCCCCCACCACATCTTAAAAGCTGCAGTACGAAAATACAAATCACTAACACTTATACCTACTGAAACAATGAAGCAAAGGCATCAAAATACCTGGTGGAGCATGTAGCTCTTGAACATGCATAAAATAAGTTTTGCCTAAGCAAACACATTTCAAGCCAAAGGGGGGATATTTAAGAGACACTGCAAATCTGTTCTGCCCCCATGCTCATGGAGGCAGAGTGCATTGTTGTATTTAGTAAGAGTATTATTTGTATGTAACTGCATTGTCTGTGTAATAGATAGCACTGTGTAGTGTGGGGTAGTTTGCAGTTTCCCGTGATCAGTTCCTTCTGAGAGCATATCCTTGCTCTCTGTGAGTATTGTGAGCTTTTCCTATTGGTTCATATTTCTAAGCTAGGGCCAGCCCTCCCTCTCTGCCCCTGCGGGTGGTATGAGAGAGCCCAGTTTTCCTAGCATACCATTGTGATCAGCAGCTGTTCTAGGGGCTGATCCCTCCTGAATTTACTGTAATTCCATCAAAATTCTTCATCATTTCCCAGTGCATTTTTTCAAGAATTTTCCCAGGATATTTTCTCCTTTAAATATTATAAACTTTACATCTCAGCTGGTCTAGATATGGACTCTATGTGCAGAAGGCAACAATTCTGTTCAAGCAACTGAACTATAAGTTGATTTTCTTTATTTGCTACTATAGCTACATTAAAGAAGAATTGGATTGCGAATTGAGAATTTACTGGAAAAGGGTTTTACTTGGGAATGGTTTAGTTGGCTGTTGAAATTTGTGACCATCACCTTGCCTAGAACTGCACAATATTATTTAAAGCAATTCAAGTTTTATCTGTAAGTCTACATAGATTAGGATTCCTTATTTCTTCAAGTGCAGCTATCTACTTGAAAGTTTAAAAAGAACTGGAACTAGCACAATCCTCCTATATTGTGTTCAGTTGCTATTTTTTAGTTTGGCTTTGCTATCCTATAGCACCTCACATCTGTGTGTGGCCATTTGTTGTTGAATGTCTTACTGTAATTTCTAGAAATATCATTTATGTAGACTGCTTTGCTGTTTTTTTTTTCAAAGAGCTGGATAACATATTTGTAAATAAAGATATTTCATATCTCTACTTTAACGGGAACTACAAGGGAACTTGGTGCTCTAAGCACACCAAGATCGTTAAATGATTTCAACCTGCTTGTGGCACAGAACTGTATTTAACTATGTGGACAGAATCAAACTCGCCTAATCTTAGTCTTTACCGATAATCAACAATATTAAGGAGAGAGTAAACAACAACAGGTTGCTATTTTTTGATAGGTATGGGATTTATTTTCCAGCAGCCTTCAAGCAACACAAATTGTATTACTCAACCTATTTTGTGGGCTTTTCTTGGTGCAAATTTATTTTATTTGTAGCATTTGTATCCCACATTTTCCCACCTATTTGCAGGCTCAATGTGGCTTACATTATGCCGTGATGGCGATCGCCATTTCCAGGTACAGAATTTCAAATGGTAATACATTTAGTTGTATACATACATGGTAAAGAAGAATACATTGTGGTATTGCATAAAAATGATTTTCCATCAAGGTTCATACATACATGGTACAGAGGAATGCATTATGGCATTGCATAGAGGTTTCTAAGTGATAACATGAGTTGTAGCATAAGTTAGGTCGTCGACTATAGAGATGTCATCTTCAATTTAGGAAATAGATTGGTAGTGCGTATTGTGTAGCTTTCTTTAATAGCAGTGAGGTTATACAGTCAAGTGCCATGAGTTCGGTTTTGTCTAGTTCGTGTAAAGTCTATTTATTTTGTATACAAGATGGAACATTATAGTAAGCCTTCTTGAACAGGTTTGTTTTCAGTAGTCTACGGAAGATTGTTAGGTCATGTATTGATTTTATGGCCTTCGGTAATGTGTTCCATAGTTGCGTGCATACGTAGGAGAAGCTGGATGCGTACGTGGATTTATATTTCAGTCCTTTGCAACTGGGGTAGTGGAGATTGAGGAATGTTCGAGATGATCTTTTTGCATTCCTAGTAGGCAAGTCTACGAGGTCTGATATATAGGTCGGAGCTTCCCTGTGAACAATTTTGTGGACCAGGGTGCAAACTTTGAACGCAATTCGTTCTTTTAAAGGGAGCCAGTGTAGCTTTTCTCTTAGGGGTTTGGTGCTTTCATATTTCGCTTTCCCAAATATGAGTCTGGCTGCTGTGTTTTGAGCTGTCTGAAGCTGCTTAATGACTTGCTCTTTGCATCTGACATAGTTGGCATTGCAATAATCTAGGACTTAGCACCATCAATTGTACAAGGCTACAGAATATTTCCCTTGGGAAGAAAGGTTTGATCCTTTTAAGTTTCCACATTGAGTAGAACATTTTCTTTGCAGTATTTTTCGCATGGTCTTCGAGTGTTAGATTTCAGTCGATTATGACTCCCAGAATTTTCAGACTCTCTGAGACCGGGAGGGTGTAATCTGGGGTGTTTATGGTGCTTGGTTTGATTGTGTTATATTGTGAGGACAGAATAAGGCATTGTGATTTTTCTGCATTTAGCTTTAGTTGGAATGCATCCGGCCATGAATTCATTATTTGGAGGCTGTGTTTAATTTAATTTGTGATTTCTGTTAGATCGTGTTTGAACGGGATACAGTGGGGGAAATAAGTATTTGATCCCTTGCTGATTTTGTAAGTTTGCCCACTGACAAAGACATGAGCAGCCCATAATTGAAGGGTAGGTTATTGGTAACAGTGAGAGATAGCACATCACAAATTAAATCCGGAAAATCACATTGTGGAAAGTATATGAATTTATTTGCATTCTGCAGAGGGAAATAAGTATTTAATCCCTCTGGCAAACAAGACCTAATACTTGGTGGCAAAACCCTTGTTGGCAAGCACAGCGGTCAGACGTCTTCTGTAGTTGATGATGAGGTTTGCACACATGTCAGGAGGAATTTTGGTCCACTCCTCTTTGCAGATCATCTCTAAATCATTAAGAGTTCTGGGCTGTCGCTTGGCAACTCGCAGCTTCAGCTCCCTCCATAAGTTTTCAATGGGATTAAGGTCTGGTGACTGGCTAGGCCACTCCATGACCCTAATGTGCTTCTTCCTGAGCCACTCCTTTGTTGCCTTGGCTGTATGTTTTGGGTCATTGTCGTGCTGGAAGACCCAGCCACGACCCATTTTTAAGGCCCTGGCGGAGGGAAGGAGGTTGTCACTCAGAATTGTACGGTACATGGCCCCATCCATTCTCCCATTGATGCGGTGAAGTAGTCCTGTGCCCTTAGCAGAGAAACACCCCCAAAACATAACATTTCCACCTCCATGCTTGACAGTGGGGACGGTGTTCTTTGGGTCATAGGCAGCATTTCTCTTCCTCCAAACACGGCGAGTTGAGTTCATGCCAAAGAGCTCAATTTTTGTCTCATCTGACCACAGCACCTTCTCCCAATCACTCTCGGCATCATCCAGGTGTTCACTGGCAAACTTCAGACGGGCCGTCACATGTGCCTTCCGGAGCAGGGGGACCTTGCGGGCACTGCAGGATTGCAATCCGTTATGTCGTAATGTGTTACCAATGGTTTTCGTGGTGACAGTGGTCCCAGCTGCCTTGAGATCATTGACAAGTTCCCCCCTTGTAGTTGTAGGCTGATTTCTAACCTTCCTCATGATCAAGGATACCCCACGAGGTGAGATTTTGCGTGGAGCCCCAGATCTTTGTCGATTGACAGTCATTTTGTACTTCTTCCATTTTCTTACTATGGCACCAACAGTTGTCTCCTTCTCGCCCAGCGTCTTACTGATGGTTTTGTAGCCCATTCCAGCCTTGTGCAGGTGTATGATCTTGTCCCTGACATCCTTAGACAGCTCCTTGCTCTTGGCCATTTTGTAGAGGTTAGAGTCTGACTGATTCACTGAGTCTGTGGACAGGTGTCTTTCATACAGGTGACCATTGCCGACAGCTGTCTGTCATGCAGGTAACGAGTTGATTTGGAGCATCTACCTGGTCTGTAGGGGCCAGATCTCTTACTGGTTGGTGGGGGATCAAATACTTATTTCCCTCTGCAGAATGCAAATAAATTCATATACTTTCCACAATGTGATTTTCCGGATTTAATTTGTGATGTGCTATCTCTCACTGTTACCAATAACCTACCCTTCAATTATGGGCTGCTCATGTCTTTGTCAGTGGGCAAACTTACAAAATCAGCAAGGGATCAAATACTTATTTCCCCCACTGTATATATCATGATATCGTCTGCATAGATGTACGGGTTGAGTCCTTGGTTGGATAGTGATTTGGCTAATGGTGTCACCATTAAGTTAAAAAGAGTTGGTGAAAGCGGTGATCCTTGTGGTACTCCACATTCAGGTTTCCATGGTGTTGATGTTTTTGAGTTTGATATCACTTGATCTGTGTTAAATTTGATGGATTCATCCTGAGGAAGGACTTAATGTTTTAATGGAAGTGAGTCATCTGACTGTATCTGCATAGGTGGGATGCATTTGTGCTTCACAAATCTGCTGCCTCAATATTGTTTTCTAATGAAATAAATCCAAATCCATACATTGTGAAATTCAGTGAAACAAATAAGTCTTTTGTTGGCAATGATAAAATAATGTAAAATATTTGTGGCAACAAATCAATAACTCTCCCATAACTATTTTTCTGAATATATAAAAATATGTACCACAAAATTATAGAAACTATAAAAAAAATTCTTTATTGAATATCCTCTAATTTGTTTTAATGATATTATTTCATAGAGACGAAAAAATTAAAATATGCTTTAATCCTGTACTTAACTAGGAAATTATAGCATGACTAAGATGGAGCTACTGTAAACCAAAAGTATGTACCTCTAGCAGTTGTTCTGCAAGGACAGCAGGATACATAGTCTTATACTGTCACCCAATGGGGCCTGTGTGGGAACGTTTTCTAGCTTGTATACAAAAACTTTTCAGAATGTTGCACTCTACACGCGTGTGTCTTCCCACCTGCTGCTGTTGCGTGGAACCTAGCCAGTTACTATCTTATAGAATACAACTCCAAAGGGTAGGAGGGAAGATGTGTATGATTATGAGAATTCTGCCTTCTACAGGTGCATAACTTCTCCAAGGAGAAAATAGTCTCACACCTGGAACTCCCTAGTGAAAAGCTGCTTTTAACTAAAATAAGGGATACATTTTGGCCTTGCAATAGGCAAGGACCAAGAATATTGTAACAACAACTGAATAATAAATAGGGCTGTATCAAATATTCGTATTTGATTCGGCCCCGAATAGTGTCCCAACTACATTATTCGTATTCGGCCAAATAGTGATTTAAATTTGAATACGAATAGTCCCGTGTTCTACTGTGCTAAATCCTATTGAAATAAACAATTGATCTCTGATTTCACGTTGCTTCTTTTATTATTTGTTATGGGCTCAATGCCCATTATTTGTATTCGGTATTTGTATTTGGCTGAATAATATTTTTTATTATTTGTATTTGGCCAAAATAGTAAAATATTCTATTTGGTACAGCTGTAATAACAAATAATTGTTTATATATCTATCTACCTCTATCTATATATCTATCTCTATCTAAGTTTAAACTGAAACAAATGGACTGGAGGGGGCAAGGATAAGGCAGAGTGGGGTTGGACTTTACACCCCAAATAGATTCTGGTCAAAACATCGTGCCAGGAGCCATGTTCCAAACACAAATGAGATGTGACTGTGTGGACCAAAGACCACACTGCAGCTCTGCAAATTTCCTTTACAGAGGCTGAACTCAAGTGGACTTCCGGATCAGCCTGGGCAAAAATGAAAGAAATACATTTAAATTCTGCATTTGCCTATAAGGTTCAATGTGGACCACAATAAGATAATCCATCTTGAGTTAGATATTGGGAACACACATAGCCAGAAATATACATACATTTTTTTAACTGTAAGTGGTTAATCATTTAAATCCCACTCAAATAGAAAAGCTTTTAAGCATTTCTTAAATATTTCACTGTTTGTTTCCAGTTTAATTTCTGTAGGCAAAACATTCCAAATCCTTGCAGACTGGTACGGGATCAATAGAGAATGGACCGATTTGTATCTAATACCATCAATAGATGGGTAATTTAGCTTTAACTGACCATTTGAACAAAGACTTTTCCCGGAGGAAGAAAATGACAGAATCAATGTGAATTGCAAAAAGGCACAGAACCATGAATAATACTGAATATTAACATACATAATTTAAACATGGTTCATGCTTCTATAGGAAGCCAATGCAGATGTCTCAACAACAGAGTTGATCTTTCCCATTTCTTTGCCTGGCAGATCAATCTAGCTGAAGTATTCTGCTACGTAAAGTCAGATGAAACCATCTACTATGCTGGTGAAGCAGTGGTTAATCCCCAGCATAATAGGTGATTCCCTCTGACTTCACATGGCAGACACTGTTGATATGTAAACCAAGCCTCACATTGATAGTGAACTACTATTCAAATATGAATATAAGACAAAGCCACAGACCCCAGCTATGCATGCTGAAATATAGCTGTGTCGGGTCAGTGTTTTATCAAATAAAGATGTTTTTCTAATGAACCTTTGGTCACATTGCCTCTTCTTTTGATGGTGACCGCTGTTTGTCTGCCTTGGTGCTTCTTGTGGAGACCCCTCCTCTTCTTTCTTTTTTGAGGTAGAATTTTGACACTACCTTTGAAAGGAACTTAGGATGAGTGCGTAGGACCTCTCAATTATTAAGAACCTTTGTGTAAGGTGGATCAGCTACTAGGGCCTGCAGCTCACTGACCCCATGGGCTAAAGTGACTACCACCAAAATTAGGTCCATCCAAGGTCAGGTACTTCAGGTGGCAGGTATTTATAATGGCTCAAAATTAGCTTTACACAGGTGGGTTAAAGTGACATTGAAGTCCAAATAGCACTACAGGTGGCTTGATGAAAGGCTTTAATAGAAGCAAGATCTGTATAATGCAAACAACTAAAGGATGAGCAGAGATGGTTTTACCCTTTATTTGGTGATTAGTGCTGTCTATCAGAGCTCTAATGAATTGCAATTTTTAATTAGGGTTGAGTTGAGACTTGGGAGAGTTTATGATGAACCCTAGTAGCTCTAGGACTCAAATGGTCATGTGCATTGATTCTTTTCCACCTCTCTCTGATGTGCTCTTGACCAGCCAATTATCCAGGAAGAAAAGCACATGCACCCCTAGTCTGCATAGAGATGTTGCAATGACTGCAAGGCACTTTGTGAAAACTCTTGGTGATGGACATGAGGCTAAATGGTAGTATGCGATACTGGAAGCAGTATTCCCTATACTGAATTTCAAATACTTCCTGTGACTTGGATGTACCTGTTTGTGGGTATAAGCATCCTTAAGTCCAGAGCACATAACATATGTCCTTTTTGTATCATAGGTATAAGGGTGCCCACGGTCTGACTTTTTGCTTGGCAAGAAAGTTATTCAAGGTCCTCAGGTCTAGGATGAGACAGCCCCTGTCACGGTTGTGGCCATGCCCCGGGTCTACACACACCTCTCCTTCCAGTGACCAGGCCCTGTGGACTGCTTCCTTCCTGTTTCCCGGTCGTTTTCCAGAGATCATTCAAGTCGTGCTTTGGTGTTCCTGAAGCCAAACCTCGCTTTGGTGTTCTTGCAGCCAAGCCTCATTCTTACTTGTGACATCATCAGTAAATGCCTTTATAAAGTACCTGGGAACTTTCAGGCTTTGCCTTTGAAAAAGGTCTTCAGATGAGTTTTTGTCTGTGTGTTTGTTGCCGTTCCGGCCCTGCTTGTTCCTGTCCTGCCAGTCTTCTACTTCAATCCCAACCTTGCCTGTGCCAGTCCTGTAAGTCTTCAGCTTCAGTTCCGGCCCGGCTTGTTCCAAGCCCTGTCTGTCTTCAGCTTCAGTTCCGGCCCGGCTTGTTCCAAGCCCTGTCTGTCTTCAGCTTCAGTTCCGGCCCGGCTTGTTCCAAGCCCTGTCTGTCGTCAGCTTCAGTTTGGCTTGTTTCAAGCCCTGTCTGTCTTCAGCATCAGTTCCACCCCTGCTTGTTCTAGCCCTGTTTTTAGCCTTGATCCTGGTTTGGATGATTCGCATGCTGCTGCCGGTCACTGGCAGTAGCCCAAGGGCTCACGATTCCTGACCTTTGTTACAACCCCCTCCTCCTTTTTTTCCTTTGTGATCAGAAAGTACTTGGAATAAAATCCCTTCCATCTTTCCCCTACTGGAACGGGTTTGACTGCATTTGCCTGTAAGACGGAAGAGTGTTCTTGATAAGTAATTCCTGATACTGTGAGCCTAACTTTGGCAAGCAATTTAGAAGAATTTATTCTAAGTGTAGGCAATAACCTTCCCAGGCAAACTTTAGAATCCACAAACCTGAGGTTCTCAAGGCCACCTTGCTGGAACCACTTGAAAGCTTGTCCACAATTTTGGCTGGTTGGGCCTTTTGGGCCCTCAGCTATCTAGTGCAAGAGCGAGGTCCCTGAGTTGTTTGTGAGGGGTTGAAGGGGGGAAAATACCTACCAGTGAGTACATAAGTACATAAGTATTGCCATACTGGGAAAGACCAAAGGTCCATCGAGCCCAGCATCCTGTTTCCAACAGTGGCCAAATCCAGGTCACAAATACCTGGCAAGATCCCAAAAAAGTACAAAACATTTTATACTGCTTATCCCAGAAAGTGGATTATCCCCAAATCCATTTTATAACGGTCTACGGACTTTTCCTTTAGGAAGCCGTCAAAACCCTTTTTAAACTCCGCTAAGCTAACCACCTTTACCACATTCCCTGGCAACGAATTCCAGAGTTTAATTACACGTTGAGTGAAGAAACATTTTCTCCGATTTGTTTTAAATTTACTACATTGTAGCTTCATCGCATGCCCCCTAGTCCTAGTATTTTCGAAAGCATAAACAGACGCTTCACATCTACCCGTTCAACTCCACTCATTATTTTATAGACCTCATAGGGAAGTCATCCTATCCTCTTTATCATTTTCTTTGCCCTTTTTCTGCAACTTTTCTAATTCCAATATATCTTTTTTGAGATGCGGCGACCAGAATTGAACACAATATTCGAGGTGCGGTCGCACCATGGAGCGATACAAAGGCATTATAACATCCTCATTTTTGTTTTCAATTTCTTTCCTACTAATACCTAACATTCTATTTGCTTTCTTAGCCGCAGCAGCACACTGAGCAGGTTTCAACATATCATCAACGACGGCACCTAGATCCCTTTCTTGGTCTGTGACTCCTAATGTGGAACCTTGCATGACGTAGCTATAATTTGGGTTTCTCTTTCCCACATGCATCATTTTGCACTTGCTCCCATTAAACGTCTTCTGCAATTTAGATGCCCAGTCTCCCAGTCTTGTAAGGTCCTCCTGTAATTTTTCACAATCCTCCCGTGATTTAACGACTTTGAATAACTTTGTGTCATCAGCAAATTTAATCACCTCACTAGTTACTCCCATCTCTAGGTCATTTATAAATATGTTAAAAAGCAGCGGTCCCAGCACAGACCCCTGGGGAACCCCACTAACTTCCCTTCTCCATTGAGAATACTGACCATTTAATCCTACTCTCTGTTTTCTATCTTTTAACCAGTTTTTAAACCACAATAGAACACTACCTCCTATTCCATGACTCTCCAATTTCCTCTGGAGTCTTTCATGAAGTACTTTGTCAAACGCCTTCTGAAAATCCAGATGCACAATATCAAGTAGCTCACATTTATCCACATTTGTTCACCCCTTCAAAGAAATATAGTAGATTGGTGAGGCAAGATTTCCCTTCACTAAATCCATGTTGACTTTGTCTCATTAATCCATGCTTTTGAATATGCTCTGTAATTTTGTTCTAATAATAGTCTCTTCCATTTTTCCCGGCACCGACGTCAGACTCACTGGTCTATAATTTCCTGGATCTCCTCTGGAACCTTTTTTAAAAATCAGCGTTACACTGGCCACCCTCCAATCTTCCGGGTACCACGCTCGATTTTAAGGATAAATTACATATTACTAACAATAGCTCCGTAAGCTCATTTTTCAGTTCTATCAGTACTCTGGGATGAATACCATCCGGTCCAGAAGATTTGCTACTCTTCAGTTTGTAGAACTGCCCCATTACATCCTCCAGGTTTACAGAGAATTCATTAAGTTTCTCCGACTCATCAGCTTCAAATACTGTTTCCGGCACCGGTATCCCACCCAAATCTTCCTCGGTGAAGACCGAAGCAAAGAATTCATTTAATCTCTCCGCTACGGCTTTGTCTTCCCTGATCGCCCCTTTTACTCCTCGGTCATCTAGCGGTCCAACCGATTCTTTTGCCGGCTTCCTGCTTTTAATAGCTACAAATTTTTTTTGCCTCCAACGCAATCTTTTTTTCGAAGTCCCTCTTAGCCTTCCTTATCAGCGCTTTCCATTTGACTTGACATTCCTTATGCTGTTTCTTATTATTTTCAGTCAGTTCCTTCTTCCATTTTCTGAAGGATTTTCTTTTAGCTCTAATAGCTTCCTTCACCTCACTTTTTAACCACGCTGGCTGTGGTCCGTCCTCCTTTTTTAATATGCGAAATATATTTGGCCTGGGCTTCCAGGATGGTGTTTTTGAACAGCATCCACGCCCGATGTAAATTTTTGACCCTCGCAGCCGCTCCTCTAAGTTTTTTTTTCACTCTTCTTCTCATTTTATTATAGTCTCCTTTTTTAAAGTTAAATGCTAACGTATTTGATTTCCTATGTATACTTACTTCAAAGCTAATATCAAATCCGATCATATTATGATCACTGTTATCAAGCGGCCCCAGCACCATTACCTCCCAGACCAGATCATGCGCTCCACTAAGGACTAGGCCTAGAATTTTTTCCTTCTCTCATCGGCTACTGTACCAGCTGCTCCATAAAGCTGTCCTTGATTTCATCAAGGAATTTTATCTCCCTAGCGTGCCCCAATGTTACATTTACCCAGTCAGTATCAGGGTAATTGAAATCACCCATTAGTATTGTGTTGCCCAGTTTGTTTGCGTCCCTAATTTCCTTTAACATTTCTGCATCCGTCTGTTCATCCTGGCCAGCCGGACGGTAGTACACTCCTATCACTATCCTTTTCCCCTTTACACATGGAATTTCAATCCACAGAGATTCCAAGAAGTGTTTTCTTTCCTGCAGAATTTTCAATCTATTTGATTCAAGGCTCTCCATAATATACAATGCTACCCCTCCACCAATTCGATCCACCGTATCACTAAGATATAATTTGTACCTCGGTATGACAGTGTCCCACTGGTTATCCTCCTTCCACCAGGTCTCAGAGATACCTATTATATCTAATTTTTCATTTAGTGCAATATATTCTAACTCTCCCATCTTATTTCTTAGGCTCCTGGCATTCGCATACAGACATTTCAAACTATGTTTGTTGTTCCTATTTACATCATGCTTAGTACTTGACAGTATTAAGTTGCAATCTTTTGTCTGATTTTTATTTTTATTTAAGGACACCTGATCTACTACGGTCTCTTTTGCAACCTCAGTATCAGGAAACCCTATCTTCCCTGTTTTGGTGATATCTTTGAAAGATACCTTATCCCGAACCATGCGCTTTTGAGCGACTGTTGGCCTTCTCCCCGTTTCTAGTTTAAAAGCTGCTCTATCTCCTTTTTAAATGCCATGCCAGCAGCCTGGTCCCACCCTGGTGAAGGTGGAGCCCATCCTTTCTGAATAGGCTTCCCCTTCCCCAGAATGTCACCCAGTTCCTAACAAATCTAAAATCCTCCTCCCTGCACCATTGTCTCATCCACGCATTGAGACTCCGGAGCTCTGCCTTTCTCTTGGCCCCTGCGCGTGGAACGGGTAGCATTTCAGAAAATTCTATCCTAGAGGATCTGGATTTGAGCTTTCTACCTAAGAGCCTAAATTTGGCTTCCAGAACCTCTCTCCCACATTTTCCTATGTCATTGGTACCCACATGTACCAAGACAGCCGGCTCCTCCCCAGCACTTTTTAAAATCCTATCTAGGTGACGCGTGAGGTCTGCCACGTTCGCACCAGGTAGGCAAGTCACCAGGTGATCCTCATGTCCACCAGCCACCCAGTTATCTATATGCCTAATGATCGAATCACCAACTACAACAGCTGTCCTAACCTTTCCCTCCCGGGCAGCACTTGGAGACATATCCTTGGTGCAAGAGGATAGTACATCCCCTGGTGGGCAGGTCCTGGCTACAGGAGTACTTCCTACTTCACCAGGGTGATGCTCTCTTTCTAGAAGACCTCCCTCCTCCAAGGTAGCACAGGGGCTACCAGACTGGAGGTGGGACTTCTGAAAAAACATCCCTGTAGGTCTCCTCTTTGTACCTCTCTGTCTTCCTGAGCTCCACCAAGTCTGCTACTCTAGCCTCAAGAGAACGGACACATTCTCTGAGAGCTAGGAGCTCTTTGCATCGGGCACACACATATGACATCTCTACCAACTGGGAGATAATCATACATGTGACACTCAATGCAAAAGACTGCATAGCACCCCTCTCGCTGCTGGACTGCTGACTCCATCTTAGTGTTTTTGAGTTTTTTAATAATTTAAAACTCCTGAAAAGAGTGTCTTAAGAGTGCCTGATGCTTGATGAGAGTAGCAGTCTCCTACAACTTTTCTCTGAAGAGATTCTCTCCATGGCATGGCACATCAGACAGCTTCTCCTGCACTTCTGGCTTGAGGTCTGAGGCCCACAGACATGCAGTTCTTTGGATGCCAAGGATGCTGTATTGAAAACATAAGTAACATGGACCATGTATTTCCATACTCCTTCCCCTTGGCAATTAGCTGATAATTGGCCTTCTTCTGTGGGAGAGGTATCCATAACTCTGCCACAATGCCCACAATGTTCCACACTGCCAAGAAAAATTACTAAGAAGCTATGCAGGAGGTAAGCACAGCATTCTGGAAAACTTCTTCCCAAAAGACTCCCAAGATCCTTGCCACTCTTTGAACTCTTGGCCCTTTTGACAGCAGATTTGACCACCAGTAGCTTCTTGAATCCCCTCTGTACATAAGAGTCAACCTTCTAGTTAACCTGCTGAACAAAGAGGACAGTCTGCACCTGCTTCTGTGAATGGGCACTGTCACAAATTTCTTAGGGGGACTGATAAATTAGAGCATTTCCAATGGTTCTGCCCTGGGTTGCCCCTCCATTTCCAAAGCAAATGGGATGGATATAGAGAATAAGAGCTCCTCTGGGGGAGATTTATATCTATTGTGTGATGGGAAGGGATTCAAAGGAAAACCAGCAGACCCTTACTACTACTTAACACTTCTAAAGTGCTACTAGGGTTACGCAGCGCTGTACAGTTTAACAAAGAAGGACAGTCCCTGCTTCATCCAAGAAGGTCTCTGGTTCCTCTTCAGATACCCAGGAGCAATCAGATCCTGACTCATGGAAGCATTCTGCCTGCATCATCTGAGTCTCCACAATGTCAGGCCTGGGCCTGTGTCGTAGAAGCACTGGGAATCGCTGGTGCCTTGTGGAAGCTTACTCTCCTGATGGGCTGGAGATCACCACCAGTGCAGTTTGCACCAAACCTAATGCCATTTGAATTTCAGGTATCAGCTGTACCCGCCTTGAGGCTTGGCATCAATCTCTTGAAGCCATAGCTTCATACCAAGCAAGAAGCGCTCCATGCAATCTTTGAATTTGCTCATGAGCTACTCCTTGAAGGCTGTCATCAACAAAGATTGAGGTATCACAGTCGAAATGGCCACGTCCTCCTGAGTCACTTGTGGTGTATCTGAAGCTAGGTCTTGACTCCTTGTTGTGCTCCCTCCAATGTCGAGGAAGATGAGTGGTCTTCCCGTTGGGGGTGCTTCGAGGGCACTGTCAACCTTGCTGTTGCAATGCTCTCAGCAACACACTTCAAAGGGGACCAATGTTAGCTTTTATCAATGCTCAATGTCGAGTACGATCAATGCACTCACAATTTCAATGCATCCCCCATGGCAGATGTAGCTCCAACAGCCATGGAGACCAGTGTTTCCGATGCTGACATTGTTTGCACTGCTTCTCTTGACCTTGGATTCCCATTAGATTGTGAGCTCATTAGGGACACAAAAAGTACTTACATATAATTTATGTACACCACTTTCAGTGGTGTGCTGGAGCCGGCTCGCACCGGCTTTGCAGAGCCGGTTGTTCACTTTTGAAGAATTTTGCAAGCCGGTTGTTCAGCTGTCAGCAGGGACGGGACAAAGTTTTTTTTCCCTACAAATTACAGCGAGAGGCTGGAGGCACGCATGCCCAAACACACCAGCTGTCACCTGATATTGGTGCATTGGTGGTGTGTGGCAGCCCTGCCTCCTCGTGCTGCATTGGCAAGGTATTTGTGTGCTCGTCACTCATGGGCTGCCTGGTTCACCTCAGCAGCGCTCAGCTGGTCGTGGAGCCATACACCGTCAGCAAGCAGCATACCCTGCCTCTGGTAAGAATTATTTTAATCAGACTTGTTGTTGGGCCGGGGGCCCGTTTGTTGAGGGAGGACAGATTTGTAGTAGTAGTCAAGTGGTTGGGGGGGCATTGTCCCCCGGCCGCCCCCCCCAAAACACTTGCTGCACGTACCGTCCGTGTTCCGATTCTCTCTCCCCCGCTGCCCTTCCCGCTGCCCCATGCATTTTAAGATTTATTTTGTCCCTTCGTTCGCTTTCTTTCTTCCCTCTCACATCCGCTCCCTCCCTCCCTCCCTCAACCTCTCTGCCCCCGCCTGTCGTCGTCCACTCCTCTATCGTACCTGTAGTAGCTGCAGGCAGTGGTTAGGTCAGGATGCATTGCCAGCATCGGGGCCCTTCTGCTGCCACGTCCCGCCTACTCTGATTCAACATGCTGTTTCCGCATAGGCAGGACGCAGCAGTCAAAGGACACTGTTGGGAGTTGGGACCAAGGAGGTTTGAAAGAAACTGATGAGCCTGCTGCCCTGCCTATCTATTCCACCACAGTAAGGAAGACAGTTTGGTAAATCTCTGTTTTCACTGCCCCTCCCCCCCCGCACATCTGTCATCTCCTCAAAGCAAGCAAACCTATGAGCTGCTGCATCCATGTTGTCGTTCCTTATTGCCCATCTTCTGTGTACCAACTCTAAAGCTGTTTCAATTGGATAGGTAGTGCCTTAAAAAGTAGAGGTCAAAAGTTTTGTTTTTTTACTTATTGGACAGCTTTTTAATTTATTTGAAAGCTTCCCATGTAGTCTAGATATAAATGTCATGAAATAACAATTGAATATCACTAATACATTTTAAGAAATTATTATAGCTGGTAGAAACAGCAATTTTAAATTCTGTATTTTGTGCTCATTTTTCTACACTATAAAAATAAATAAATACACTGTATACAATACAGATGGCCAAATTTCAGTAAAGATATCCTGCTTCCTGATGGGTTCCTTTTAACTGTTGTTGTTGTAATCTACCATGGGAAGCCTGGTGTTATAAAGTTGATGGAATATATTGACATTAAATGGAAGTAGAATTAAACTCTCCTTTCATTGGGGCACACATGGAATCAGACCTTCATCTGTTTTGTAGAAGTTTACCTTTTAGATACACAAATGGATTATTCTGTTTTGAACATGTTTCAGGGGGAAGTGGTTTTATTAGTCAAAATAAATATTTTGTTTCATGCAGTTTCTTTTGTTTATACATAAATGGGCTATATAAGCCCCTAATGCAGCCCATATTGGTTTTCTTATATTTTTTCTTGTGATAACCTATACTGTGCCAAAACTGAAAACTCTTATCTCTGTCTGGTCGGTAATAAAAGAAGCTCATTGTGAACACTGTCTACCCTAAAAGGTTGTTTTGTGGCTGTATGAAGAATTGTGATATTGAATAAATAAGCATATGTGTGTGTCCCTAGTCATGACGCATCCTAAGTTTATATAATCCTTTCAAGAAATCCAGTTAATCTTTTAACTTATTAGTGGAGCATAACCAGAGAGGTTTGGTATGGTCGCATTTTCAATATGGTAATACTAGGGCCCAGCTAAGGAACAGCCAGGTTATTTTGAGTTAGTCTTCACTGGTGCCATCACTATCCAGCAGGTAGGCAGTGTCTTAAAAGATGGAGGATAAAGGATTTTTTTTTACATTAAAAGAAGGTAAATTTGGATGTAAGGATTGTTTGAAAGCATGCTCTCTCCCTGGGTATAGCCAGCTCTGCAAATGGTTTTTTTTTGGGGGGGGGGGGGGGGGGGCGTAGAGGTGGTTCAGAGAGAGAGAGCCTGGTGTGAAAAATGTACCAGCACACCACTGACTTTGATTGTACCCATATCAAATCCATGACCTCTGTGAAAACAGAAGGAAAGATGAGGAATCATGATCACATCCCAGGCAAAGCAGGCACCAATTCTGAGTATCCATTATGGATATGATCCTGTTATATCTGGCTATGAAGTTTTTCCTGGGACATATCTGGAAAAATAGTCACAGTGAATTCAAATGACTTGATGAAAAATTTTACCTGGCCAGGTGCCTGAAGCCTAGGAAGACCAGATAGGGCCGTGGAAAATAAAGGAAACCTATGGTAAATTACAGGAATCAAGAGGTGCCTCCACATGATAGCAAAAGGGCTTAAACACTGCTAAGGCAAACAAACAAAAAAAAAAGCAAAAACTGACAATGAATAAAATTTTGATGTGAGCTGAGGGGGAGCACTAAGACAAAAAATGTTTAGCTCTCTGGAAAAATTACAACAGGTTAGGTCCTGTGCATGTGTGATCCAACATAAGTTTGTGTGAACAAGCTGAAGAGTGGTTCCATGTGGCTCCATTGGATGATACATGTAAGACTACTGTATCCTGCTTGCTCCAAAGGGGGAAAAAAAACCCATTCAAATGACAAAGTACATAAGTACATAAGTAGTACCATACTGGGAAAGACCAAAGGTCCATCTAGCCCAGCATCCTGTCACCGACAGTGGCCAATCCAGGTCAAGGGCACCTGGCACGCTCCCCAAACGTAAAAACATTCCAGACAAGTTATACCTAAAAATGCGGAATTTTTCCAAGTCCATTTAATAGCGGTCTATGGACTTGTCCTTTAGGAATCTATCTAACCCCTTTTTAAACTCCGTCAAGCTAACCGCCCGTACCACGTTCTCCGGCAACGAATTCCAGAGTCTAATTACACGTTGGGTGAAGAAAATTTTTCTCCGATTCGTTTTAAATTTACCACACTGTAGCTTCAACTCATGCCCTCTAGTCCTAGTATTTTTGGATAGCGTGAACAGTCGCTTCACATCCACCCGATCCATTCCACTCATTATTTTATACACTTCTATCATATCTCCCCTCAGCCGTCTCTTCTCCAAGCTGAAAAGCCCTAGCCTTCTCAGCCTCTCTTCATAGGAAAGTCATCCCATCCCCACTATCATTTTCGTCGCCCTTCGCTGTACCTTTTCCAATTCTACTATAGTTTTTATCTTTGGAGTCTTACGGGTCCTTTTATTAATGATTAGCGCGCGCTAAGTGCCGCATGGTTCATAGGTATAAAATAGGTTGCCCAGCATTTAGTGTGTGCTGTTTGTTAGCACACACTAGATTTAGTAAAATGGCTCCTTAATTCCTTATCTGATCAATTTCTACTTCAGGCTCTAATCTTTAAGTGCAGCAGGCTCTTAAGATATAGAACCACAGCAGCAATTGCGTTTTTTCTTGCTCTCCAGAGCAACAGATAGGATCCAATAATATATCACAGAAAGTGATGTGAATTAACTGGCATATATGATCAGCAATACAGTGAAAGTTTGTTCTTTCAGCCTGAAGAAAATCAATATTTTTTTTGCCAATACAGCAGTAACACTTACTTTTAGTGCATCCCCTTCATTGCCATCCATTACTTCCAGTATGAGTGCAGCCAATATGTTAAAGCCTTGGCAATACCCAACAGATTTATTCCATCTGGCATATGCCAACAAAACTCGTTTCAAAACCACTCTGTCCTGTTCTGCTTCCTGGCCACAATACGAACTGCAGCCTGTTCTGTGAAGATCCTACAAGGTCAGCATAGGTAAAGATATTTGAGCGCTTCTAAATTAACACATTTTAAAATATTAACTAAGATTTTTTTTTGCTTTGTTTTAGTCTCCATCAATCTGTATTAACTGTAACAGTTCTTATAGGCAAGTCAAACTTTCTCACACAGATTCATTGCAGATGTAGACAAAGGGGCACAAAAACAGGCAAGTGTACATTCAAATTTTATCATCATATTGCAAAAGGATTTGACTGGTTGCAATTGAACCTAAAATCACTAATATCAACTTGATAAAACGCTCTTACTCCTGGGGGGTATTCTGCACACCTGTGCAATGCAGAATTTGGACAGAATTCCCTACCTTCACAGACTGTGCAGAATTCTATGCAATCTGCTATTGCAGTGCAGCCTGTCACAGATGCTTGGTTTCTGGCTACCTCTACTCCTTCCTGCCTGCACACACACCAGTCCAGTGTGGCAAGAGGAGGAGATACAGAGTTGCACACATTGGGCTGTTTCTGCCTTCTCTGCTGCCTTGGTCCCTGGCTGATCCTTTAAGACGCGTGGTTGTACAAAGGCTTATGCAGCTCAAAGGAACAGCTGAGTTCAGGATGGCATGGGAGGTGCAAGCAGCCCAATATGTGGCAATGTAGCTCCTCCTATTGCCACGCTGTAGTGTGTGTGCACAGGAGGGAGGGTAGGGTCCTGAAAAAAGGTGGCTAGAGTGGGGGGGGGGGGGGGCTGATAAAAGATGGATGAGGTCTGTGTATGCCATGGAGAGGAAGCTGGAGAAACGTGGATAGTGTGTGTTTGTGTGTGCGTCACGGAAGGGTGGTGGCTGGAGAAAGGTGGCTAACGAGTGTGCGTCACGGAAGGGTGGTGGCTGAAGAAAGGTGGATAATGATCGTGTGTCACGGGGGGTGGTGGCTGGAGAAAGGTGGATAGTGAGTATGTGTCACGGAGGTGGCTGGAGAAAGGTGGATAGTGAGTATGTGTCACAGAGGTGTCTGGAGAAAGGTGGATAGTGAGTATATGTCACGGAGGTGTCTGGAGAAAGGTGGATAGTGAGTGTCACAGGGGTGGTTGGAGAAATGTGCATTGTGAATGTGTGTCACGGGGGTGGCTAGAGAAATGTGCATAGTGAATGTGTGTCACGGGGGTGGCTGGAGAAATGTGCATACCGAGCATGTGTCACGGGGGTGGCTGGAGAAATGTGCATACTGAGCATGAGTCACAGGAGGTGGCTGGAGAAATATGCATAGTCAGAATGTCACGGAGGTGGCTGGAGAAATGTGCATATTGAGCGTGTGTCACAGAGGTGGCTGGAGAAATGTGCATATTGAGCGTGTGTCACGGAGGTGGCTGGAGAAATGATCATATTGAGCGTGTGTCACGGAGGTGGCTGGAGAAATGTGCATAGTGAGCGTGTGTCACGGAGGTGGCTGGAGAAATGTGCATAGTGAGCGTGTGTCACGGAGGTGGCTGGAGAAATGTGCATAGTGAGCGTGTGTCACAGGAGGCGGCTGGAGAAATGTGCATAGTGAGCGTGTGTCACAGGAGGCGGCTGGAGAAATGTGCATAGTCAGCGTGTGTCACAGGAGGCGGCTGGAGAAATGTGCACAGTGAGCGTGTGTCACAGGGGTGGCTGGAGAAACGTGCACAGTGAGTGTGTGTCACAGAGGGGCTGAAGAAGGTGGATATTGTCTGTGTCACGGGGCCAGAGAAGGGTGGATATTGTGTGTGTCACAGGGGGAGCTGAAGAAGGGTGGATACTGTGTGTGTCATGGGGGAGCTGAAGAAGGGTGGATACTGACTGTATCATGGGGGGAGCTGGATAAGGGTGGATACTATGTGTGCCATTAGGGGAGCTGGAGAAGGGTGGATAGTGTGTGTGTCATGAGGTGTGGAGGGCTAAAAAAAGGTGGATGGGGATATGTGCACCATAGGAGGAGGAGGGCTGGGAAAAGGTGGGTGTAGTATGTGTGCCATGGAAATTTGGGAAGAGAAATGTAAGGTGGTCAGAACAGGGTTCCTGCTGGGAGTTAGGGGTGATCAAAGGAAAGCAGTGAAGCTGATGGGGAGAGAGAACTAGAAGGCAGAGGACTGCTAGAGAGTAGAGAACAGCTGAAAAGAAAAAGGGTTTTGGGGGGGGGGGGGGGGGTGGATAAATATTGGAGGCATTCACCCTAGAGAAGGGGCAGAGAAAGCCAGGGATTTAGCTTACCAAGGGAAGAGACAGAAGCTAAGAGAGCAATAGAGATGGTGGGACCTCAGGAGGGAAACTGCTATGTGTGTGTGTGGGGTGGGGGTGTATTTCATGCCTGGGGGGAGATGCCAGCCTTTATAATGGAGGAATTCTTCACAAGAAAATTACAAATAAAGTTTGCAGAACTTTCAAATATTGTACACAGAATTTTTAACGCTGAATTTCCCAATAGTGATGCTGTGCAAAAATGCATATCCTGTTGCTGTTATTCTTTCAAAAGAAATTAGATCGGATTATAGAAAATAAGATCTGTTTGAAACGATTGGCAGCACTAAAAATCTTAACATGTTGATCTAAGAAAATAAGAAAGGATTTCCTATAAGTTAAAGCAAATATAATTGGAGATATTTTTCACCTCATGAGTGCAAACTAATGAAGTCAATCAAGGTTTTAAAACTTAATCTGATGAAGATTAATGATGTTCATCATTCATAATGAGTATTTTGTGTTTGATAAATTCCTTGAAGGTCCACTGAGTGAACTTAGTTAAATAATGCCTTGGCAGCTAGGTCAGAATTTGAGTTCATACTTGAATATCTGAAAGGCAAACTGATTGAATTCAATAGCAAGAAAGAAATGAAAACTACACTAAATTGAGGCAAAGGTGGGACGATTATAAAAAGATCCAAGAAATCAAACTATCCTCACATCAGGGGGAGGAAGCAAACAAGCAGGCAGAGCACAGATGGGGAAATTCTATAAACTGGTGCTCAGTTTAGGTGCTCCAATGCATGTGCTTAGTGACAATTCTATAATGGCACAGAGATTCCATTATAGAATACTAGCATGTCAGAACTGGCACACCTAAGTGCGTCATGTGACATACCTATAGTATTCTATAAACTACGCACATAAATGGAAAACATGCCCATTGCCTGCCAACATGTATGTCATACACCTTTGATGTGTCTAAGTAGAGTTAATATCTTGGCAACACCTTATGCAGTTGCCCCAAGAGTGTTATTGCAGCAAAAATGCAAGGCATTTAAAGAAAGGCTGCTCAATGTAGAGAGCTAAGTAACACAAAAGTATGCATGTACCAAATATAAGCCACTTCTGAGGCACACAAAATTTAGGGCCTCTTATCAAACTGCGCTAGCGGTTCCTGTGTGGCAGTACTGACAGAGCTATGGGATTTATCACTATTAACGTACGGTGACTTCCATAGAGAATGTCCTAGTTCTGATCTGCAACTATTGAGGGAGTTTAGAATTTTGTGAATGCAGAGCATGCTTACATTTAAGTCACAAGAACTGCTATACTGTGTCAGACTGTCACACTGTACACTATGAGGGTATGCAGTGTGTCACATATGACAGATTCATCCTTCAGGTGTGTCCCAACTGAAAAAAAAAGGTTGAGAATCACTGCACATGAGCAATGATAGTCCTTTGCAATGAAAAACTCAATAAAGGATAGCACTTTTACTGCATATAGAAAACACACTGCTGTAGAGGAAACAGCACAGGGCCATCTAGCAACATGTTAATTAGCATACAGGTATGCAACATGTTATCAAAGTACCTATTCTCTATGACCCTCTCTAACAATAACACTAATTTCCACTAAGTGAAATATAGTTATATTAAACCTTTTTTTTTTTACCTTGGTCCCTAGTAAATAAATAATTCCAACCCACAACTGAAGACATCAGTTATTCTCTTTTGTAAATCCCTTCCTAGAGGCAATAAAGTAGTGCACGCTGTTTTAAAGAAAAACACCACAATCCAGAGTAGGTAGCCAACTGAAAGAAGTTGTTACTTGCCAAACTTTAGTCAATAGGATATGGTTGCCAAGTGCTGAGATGTTAATATCAAACATATAAAAGGCAAGTGACCGTACTCACTTGCAAATGTGCAGTACAGACTTCCCTCTCTGTCCCGCCCTCGCATCAAGACATCATGACGTCAGAGGGCGGAACAGAGAGGGAAAGGGAGTCGAATTGTCGGACGCCGCCACCGCCGCCTGGAAAGGAACATCGCGCGAAACAACCTCCTCCCTCCCCCTCCCCCCCTCCCCCCCCCCCATCTCCGCCACCGCTCCCGCCTCCCTCACTGACCTGATAGCGCCTCTCACCTCCGTGTGGGAGCACTGCAGGTGAGAGGCGCTGTCAGGTCAGTGCAGGGGGCCCGGCACGGAGGGGGGAGGGAGCGGCGGCGATGAGGGTAGCTGGACATGGGGGGAGGGCAGGGGGGAGAGGCCATGGTTGCTGGACTTGGGGTGAGAGCAGGGCACAGAGGAGGGTTGCTGGACATGGGGGGAGGGGGGAGGCCAAGGGAAAGAGGAGGGTCGCTGGATATGGGGGGGGGGGGGGGGAAATCGATGGACGGGGTGAGGCCAGGGGAGAGAGGAGGGCTGCAATACTCGCCCGTTTTTATGGGCTTAACGGCTAGTAATAGAATAAAGAGAATAAGGTTCTTGACAACTAGAGCTTTTTCTTTAAAAGGTTTAAAAGATTTAAAATACACAATGAAATCAGACTGGGGCTGCACACCATGCCTGCTTGGGCAAACTCATTTAAATTAAAACAACACTGAGAAAACTCATTGCCTTATACTCTCCTCTTTCCATAACAAGTACAAACCATCCACCTTAATCACTCCTGAGCTTGCCTTACCAATCTCTGAGACTCTAAAAATCCTAGGAGTAATTGTAGACAGAAACTTAGCGCTGGAGCAACAAACAAACTCTACCACCAAGAAAGCATTCTTCGCTCTTTGGAAACTGAAACGTATAAAGCCTTATTTCCCTAGAGATGTATTTCGCAATCTAGTACAAACACTAGTATTAAGCCACCTTGATTATTGCAATGGAATCTATGCAGGGTGCAAAGAAATGCTTCAAAACAAATTACAAACTGCCCAGAATACAGCTGCTAGACTGATCAATGGAAAATCGAGGTTCGAAAGTTCAAGAACACTAAGTGAGAACCTGCACTGGCTTCCCGTCAAAGACTGGATAACTTTTAAAGTTTGCATCCTGGTGCAAAAAAATCCTCTACGGTGAAGCTCCAATTTATATAGATAACCTTATCAACTTACCACCTAGGAACTCTCACAAATCATCTCGTTCGTACTTAACACTCCATTACCCTACATGTTCTGGCCTCAAGTATAAAGCCACTTACGCATCCACCTTTCCCTATGTTGGTGCTCATTTGTGGAATGGATTACCAAAATCTGTAAAAACTACTCCCGATCATCTGATCTTCAGAAAAACACTCACGACCACCTTATTTGGAATAGCTTACGCAAAAGTCCCACCATTGCATCCATAACTACTGAACTGTAACTATCTTAACGACATCATCAACTCTGTTACCCCTTCCCCTTCTCTGTAATTACTCATTGATCTCTCCTACTTCCATGTACTTGATTGTCTGTGCCGGATTGATGTATGCCTTTTCAGACTGATGTAAGCCACATTGGGCCTGCCCGTGGTGGGAAAATGTGGGATATAAATGCTATAAATAAATAAATAAATAAAATCATTGCCACAGTACAGCCTAAGCAACATTCCGGCCTGGACTTGTGCCAACTTCAGACAAAAGAAAGCATTTGGATCTGAGAGCTCTAGAAAGTAGAAAAAGTGTATTTTATATCTATAGATATCTATGTATATAGGTAGATAGATAGATATAGATATATCTAAATATATAGACAGATAGATATAGATATAAATTTGAGCATTTTTAAATAAATGTGTGTTAAGTAGATGGTAATATGGAGCATTTATAATGGCAAATCCTCTTCCTAGAAGCTCAGTTTCCTCTCTGAAGTTATGCTAAATATTTTGAACTTAATATTCAAAGTGATTAAAGTGGGCAGGAGAGGCTCCTGGACACTTAAATTGCCCTGAGCGGCCAGTCACCAATATTCATTGGCATTTAACTGAGCAATATGGCTGAATATCAACATTGGTCAGCCGACTCTATTCTGGGCAAGAGCAGGGCATTCAAGGGAAGAGCTGGCAGTTATGCACCTGCATAACTAAGTGGACAGATAGGACCACACAAAAGGCAGTCTTAACTATGCCCGCTTAGTTATATGGGTGCTGGCACTGAATTTTGGCTGGCACCCGCATAGCTTCATGGTAGTGGCTGAAGATGTGGTTCAGCTCTCCCCTACTCCGCTCCCCACCATGAACCACTCCACCCCCTATCATGAATAGCCCCTCTCTCCCACCCTGAGAACTCTCTCACCCCCCCCCCCCCGGCTTACCTTACACTCCCTAATAGTTTAGTGGAATAGACCGGTCGAAAGCAAACCCCACTCGATGCTGCCCCAGGTATAAAATGGCCACTGCAACCTCTAGCAGTAGTCCTGCAAAGCTATTGCTAGAGTTCGTGATGGCCATTTTACACCTGGAGCTAGTAGGGGCAGGGCCAGTGTAGTTCACTTCTGCTTGGCCTACCGTACTAGACCCATCAAGCAGCCACATCTTACATGGGTTCCAGCTAAATATTGGGTCCTAGTATATGTCTGGTTAAAGCTGGATATTCAATACTGGTGCCCAGATATGGCCTGGCATTGAATATCTGGGGCTAATTTACCTGGCAACGGTCAGCATTCATAAAAATGCCAACTGATGCTGGCTGAATATTGACCGGTTTATATTTTGATAATCAGGGTAGAGGTTAGAGCAGTATGCTGAGAACTGAAGAAGCCAGGACTCATATCCCACTGATGTGCCTTGTAATCTTGGGTATGCCACTTCACTCACCATTGTCTCAGTAAATAAGGGCTTAAGTCTGTATTTAATTGTATTACTACATTAACATGCATTAATGTGATTCAATGCATATTAAATAAATGTGAGCCCTATTATTCTCCCTGCAGCCTATTTGCTATGTATTTAACTTGAATGTGCACGTATAAATTGGCCCATAATATAGCTCAGTAAATGGACTGTAAGCCTTCTAGGGATATTAAGTATCTGTTGTATCTGAATGTAACTTCTCTTGAGCTATCAATGAAAGGAGTGAGCTAAATCTAAATAAATTAAAATACCATTGTATATGTTATTCGGGTGTTTGGATCTAATTACCTTCCAGTGGTACAAAATAATTTAACTAAAACCCTATCCACAATTACAAAAACTGAATACTTTCCATAGCAAACCTTAAGTCTATGCTTGGTTACAACAGCAAAGTGGGAAGCTTTTTCTTTTTACACGAGTGCATGCAGCATTTTATTTATTAAAGTAGTGCTTCTCAACTGGTGTGCTGCCAAGAGCTTACTAGTGTGCCATTAGACCTGCACCTCTCACTCCCCCCCCCCCCCCAACTTGAAAGGAGACAATATGAAAATAGCAGCAAGGGGCCTTGGAGGTTGTGCAATGCTCAGTGTCTGCCAGTCCCACCTCCCTTGACCTAAGAAATCATGTTAGAGGGGCAGGACTGGAAGACACTGAGCATTTACTCCGGTTCTGAGGCCCTGCACGGTCATTTTCTGTTCTGGCAGTGGTGGCGCAGAAGGGGAGAGATAATGAAAGCTGCTGGACCCAGAAGGAAGTGGAGAGACTGGAGAGCACTGCTGGACCCAAAAGTAGGTGAAAGGAGACATCGAGGGAGATGTTGGACCCAGGGGGAGGTGGAAAAGGAGATCATAGAGAGGCGATGGACACAGTGGCATAGGCACCAACATTTCAAAATGATTGGGGGTACATTATTTACCCCCCTCTGGACACAATGAATGAGCTTGCTCATTAAGAAAGACTTTTGGGTACAGCTGTTTTGGCACCACTATTTGTGCACTGCAGTTAGAGTGACAAACATTTAGGCGCCCAAATGCCAGCATTACAAATCCTTCTATTTCTCCCCGCACTGACCTCTGGTACTCATTGGTGGAGGCAGGGGTCCTTGGAGGAGAAGGGAGATGTGGACTGCCCCAGATAGTGCCTGTGAGGGAGGATGGTTCTTCAGGAAGCCTGTTCCATCCTCCCTCAACAGGCAGTATCCACAAGCCTGCATCTGGCCAAGACGTGGCTTGACTTTCAGCAGCAGATTCTCTCCTTCCAATCAGCTTGCAGTGTCTCCGGGCTACAGGATGCCATCATGATGGGTCCTTTAGCTCACTGTCTATCTCTCAGACTCAGGCGGGTAATGGAGGTGCAGTTCTACCCACCACCGAGCCTGCCACTAAACCCTTTGGCTTTGGATTGATGGGTCATTTAGCCACTGCCAGCTCTCAGACCCAGATGGGTAATGGAGGTGGTTCTATCCACCACTGAGTCTGCCATTAAGCCTTCCGGCTTTGGATCCTGCAAGGTTCACCAGCCACCGCTAAAGCGGTACTTCATGCTCCCACTCTATATTCAGTGGCCCTGCTCTCGGCATTATCCACTTCACCTGGCCTGCACTGCTCCAGTACCTGGCACTGATAGAGGACCAAATTCCATCTGGCCTTTCCTCCGAGTACATCCCATCAAAGCGGTGAAAAGACAGCCTACTCCAACTGACTCTTGAACCTATGATTCAGCACTCTTCTTCCTGACCCTCCTGCACCTTCTTCAGGATGCAGGGATGACCTAAAATCCCTCTTTTCTAATTCTCTACCACACTGACCTCTGGTACTGGTTGGCGGAGGCGGCTCACTGCTTTGGCCTGAAGTTCTTGAAGTAAAAGGGAGATGAGGGCTGCTCCAGACAGTGCATATGAGGGAGCATGGTTCTTCAAGAAGCCTGCTCCATCCTCCCTGTCAGGCACCTCCTAGGGCAGCCTGCATCTCACTTCTGCTCCAAGGACCACCCAGCCAAAGCAGCAAGCGGCCACGGGCCCTGCCAAACAGTACCGGAGGTCAGTGTGAGGAAGTAGAAAGAGGAATTTTTGATGCTGCTGTTTGGGCATCCAAATGTCTGGTGCTCAAACGCCAGTGCCCAAAAGTCACAGGTGCTCAAAGCTCACATACCTACTTGCTCAATATTGGGGGTGTTCAGCACCCATATAGTTGGCCCCTATGCACAGAGGGAGATGGAAGTGGAGATTGGTGAACATGATGAGAAGGGGACAGAAAGAGAAGAGAGTGGAGTTGCTGGACACAGGAGAAAGAAAGAGATAGAAAGCTATAGACAGAAGCAGTAAGAGGGACCTCAAAGATTGGATGTTGAGAAAGGGCTGAAATTTCAGTAGATTGAGAGGCAAAAGCTAAGCATCAAAGATCAATGTCGAAGACGAATGCAGAGGAGGAAGTGAAGAAAATGAGAGTGAAAAAAAACAGCAAATGTACAG